>NC_044981.1:62514272-62595576 GCF_008728515.1 Papio anubis | reverse complement strand
TAAAACAATATAATTTTACTTATTGCAGTTTCAGTGCTTTAAGAGTCCAGGCATGGATTAGACAGTTGTAATCAGTCTCATCGAACTAATATCTAGGTGTTGGAAGATCTGTGATCTAACTTGAAATTCATGTTTCTCTTCTAAATTCACTGGTTGTTATCAAAATTTAGTTTCTCGTAGCTGTGTAAGTAAGACTGTAAGCTCCTTAAGGAAATCTGCTATTCTATGCCATGTAATCCTCTCTACAACATGGCATTTTGATTCTTTAAGATAAGAAAGAAAGTTTCCCTGCTCTTTGAATTTTTCTGACTTTTTCTTTTGGACTTCTAGGCTATATTTTAAAGGGCTCAGATTATTAATTACAACCCATTGAGAATAATTTCCCTTTTGATTAATGTAAATCAACTGATTAGGAAACTTAATCACACCTCCACAATCACTTAACCTTTGCCATATAATGCAATCTAATCATGGAATGATCTTCTATCATACTCACTTGTCCCACTAATACTAAAGGTGAGAGGATTATATAGGCATGCACACAGGGGGTAGACATCTTGTGTACTCTCCTAAAATGACACAAACCAGAAATAGACATTTTATTTCTTTGAAAGATATTTTATGTTATTATTCCTGTATTCTCAGAGCATTTTCCTTGTCATTATGTCAGCCAAGTAAGATTGATGCTCAAGTTAAGATAATTAATAATGTTACAATTTTAGAAACTTTCTTTCTAAAGAACCCAAAGCACTGCCAAATCACCTTATATCAAAATACATGATGTAACTCAAAAAGTCTTGTTCTCAATGTGATAGCAACAAACTTTTAGAACATTTCAAAAGCTGACTGATAAAATGGAAAATTAAAACATTGACTTGTTGATGAACACGTTCACTCTTGCTATATATTTACAACTGATACCTCACAGTAGGTAAGGTATCAAAGAAGTAGAATGTTAAATCAACTATCATGAAATTCTGTATAAAATATGTATTTAATAATGTTACATTGTTTAAATTCTCTACTTATATTCAATATTTGCCACTTGACTATTGACTATTGTGTGTAATATTAAGTGTGTTTATGCAATATTTCTCTATTAAAAAAATATGGTGAGACAGGGATGGCATCAGCACCAGTAGGGTGGGCCTAGATAGGCACAGCTTGGAGGGAAGGGTTTAAGCCAGGGTCGTGAGAGGACAGCCTCATCTACAAGAAACAAAGCAGAGACAAGGATCCAAGATATCTCATGGACTTCCCACCATCCCCAGTGTCCCCAGGAAAACACAGCAGAAACCCACGGTCCACAGAAAGAAACAGCTTCAAGAGCTTTAATTTGAATGGAACAAATACCCGACCTACCAGAAGGGAAAGCACTGGACCAGCAGGCTTAGTTGGGCCAACAGACTCCATGTGGAGGAGCACCAAGTACAGGTGTGGCATGAGAAAAACCAGGCCAAATACTGCAGGCAGCAGCTACAGCAACAGCTCCAGTGATAGGGCAGTGAGGTGAGGGAGGCGAGGGTGCCTGGCACATACCGGGAGAGCCCACACCTGTGGCTTCCGTGTTAGGAGAGAGGGGCAAATTTCTGCAGTTCTTTTGTCATTCCTTTGTAATTCCTTTGGCCTAGCGATTTGGGAATCTTTAAAGCAGCAGGACCCACTGTTCCAAGCCATAGCCAAGCCTGAGGGCCCTGTGCCTGGTGCCCGGTAGGGCTCTATGGCTGACCCAACCCTAGCCTGGCCTTAGGACCCCTGTATCTCCCACTGTTGACCAGACCCTGCATTATGCTTTGACTCCACAGGGCTCTTCTCATGCCCAAAGAAAGAGATGGTTTGTGAATCAGGAGGACTCTGGTTACAAGACCTTACTGAATTTATAAGGGAATCAGTCCTTGAACAGTCCTGCAGATCCCAGGGGACTCAGAGGGGACAGGGGCACTGTCCACCTGTTCGCTGCATGAGTGCAGGTGCCCACAGCGGTGGCTGATTGGTTTTCACTGCGGTTACTCTTTCACACCACGATCCCACCGCCATTTCTTTATCCGACCTGCTAAGTGTGGGGCCTTTGCATGTATTTACTGTGCTACCATTACAAGCTGGGCTCCACTTCCTATTATTTTGAGTGGCCTGTAAGCGTTTCTGTCACTTACTATGACTAAGATTGGAATTGCTCCTCATGGAATATGTTTAGCTTTAGTGAATGCCACCCATGAGCAGCTACTTTGCTTATTTCCCTTCCCTTCCCTTCCCTTCCCTTCCCTTCCCTTCCCTCCCCTCCCCTCCCCTCCCCCCTCCCCTCCCTTTCCCTCTCCTCTGCCTTTCCTTTCCCTCACTCCCTCCCTTCCTTCCTTCCTTCCCCCTCTCTTCCTTCCTTCTTTCCTTCCTTCCTTCCTCCCTCCCTCCCTTTCTCCCTCCCTTCTCTCCTTCGTTCTCTCTTTCCTTCCTTCCTTCCTTCTTCCCTGCCTCCCTTTCTTCCGTCCTTCCTTCTTTTCTTCTCCCCTTCTTTCTTGTTTCATATGTATGTGATGTAAATAATGATTTTTTATATAAATATACACAGAGAATTGATTAGTGCAGTGAAGCAAATTAACATATATATCATCTCACAATTTTGTGTACATGTATGAGTGTGTAGTAAAAGCAACTAAAGTCTACTTTTCTGGCAAATTTCCAGTATATGATACAGTATTGTTAACTCTAGTTCTCATGCTTTACATAAGATCTCCAGACATAGTCATCATACATAATTGCAACTTGGTGCCCTTTGGCAACATCTCCCCATTCTCAACAACTGTTCTGCTCTCTGTGTCTATGTACTCAACTTTTTATTTTTCTTTCAGATGCTACACGTGAGATCATGTGCAATATTTTTATTTCTGTGTCTGGTTTTTTACACTTAGCATTATATTTCCGTAGGTCATTCCTATTTATAGCGGTAAATACCCATGAGATTTCTTTTTTTTTTTTTAGTATTATTATACTTTAAGTTCTAGGGTACATGTGCACAATGTGCAGATTGGTTACATATGTACACATGTGCCATGTTGGAGTGCTGCACCCATTAACTCGTCATTTACATTAGGTATATCTCTTAATGGTATTACTCCCCTCTTCCCCCACCCCATGACAGGCCCTGGTGTATGATGTTCCCCGCCTTGTGTCCAAGTGTTCTCATTGTTCAATTCCCACCTATGAGTGAGAACATGTGGTGTTTGGTTTTTTGTCCTTGCAATAGTTTGCTGAGAATGATAGTTTCCAGCTTCATCCATGGCCCTACAAAGGACATGAACTCATCCTTTTTTTATGGCTGCATAGTATTCCATGGTGTATATGTGCCACATTTTCTTAATCCAGTCTATCATTGGTGGACATTTGGGTTGGTTTCAAGTCTTTCCCTTTGTGAAGAGTGCCGCAATAAACATACGTGTGCATGTGTCATAGCAGCATGACTTACAATCCTTCGGGTATATACCCAGTAATGGAATGACTGGGTCAAATGGTATTTCTAGTTCTAGATCCTTGAGGAATCACCACACTGTCTTCCACAGTGGTTGAACTAGTTTACAGGCCCATCAACAGTGTAAAAATGTTCTCGTTTCTCCACATCCTCTCCAGCACCTGTTATTTCCTGACTTTTTAATGATCACCATTCTAACTGGTGTGAGATGGTATCTCATTGTGCTTTTGATTTACATTTCTCTGATGGCTAGAGATGATGAGCAACAATGAGAACAAAGACACAATATACCAGAATCTCTGGGACACATTTAAGGCAGTGTGTAGAGGGAAATTTATAGCACTAAATGTCCACAAGAGAAAGCAGGAAAGATCTAAAATTGACACCCTAACATCACAATTCAAAGAACTAGAGAAGCAAGAGCAAACACATTCAAAAGCTACCAGAAGGCAAGAAATAACAAAGATCAGAGCAGAACTGAAGGAGATAGAGACACAAAAAAACCCTTCGGAAAAATGAATTAATCCAGGAGCTGGTTTTTTGAAAAGATCAACCAAATTGATAGACCGCTAGCAAGACTAATAAAGAAAAAAAGAAAGAAGAATCATTAGACATAATAAAAAATGATAAAGGGGATATCACCACCAATCTCACAGAAATTCAAACTACCATCAGCGAATACTATAAACACCTCTACACAAATAAACTAGAAAATCTAGAAGAAATGGATAAATTCCTGGACACATACACCCTCCTAAGACTAAACCAGGAAGTAGTTGAATCCCTGAATAGACCAGTAACATTGAGAGAGAGAGAGGTGAGAGGGGAGAGAGAGAGAGGTGGAGAGGGGAGAGAGAGAGAGGTGGAGAGGGGAGAGAGAGAGAAGCACCAACTAATTAATAGTTACCAACCAATAATTAATAGCCTACCAACCAAAAAAAGTCCAGGACCAGATGGATTCACAACCGAATTCTACCAGAGATACAAGGAGGAGCTGGTACCATTCCTTCTGAAACTATTCCAATCAATAGAATACCCATGAGATTTCTAATGGGAGTTGAAGTCTTGTTTGTCCAGTGCTCCTGCTGGTCAGCAACTTTGCTGACATTTAAAATTGTGAAACTTTTTAACATTTGATGATCTGCTGATATCATAAATTTAACACTCATTTTCCTGAGGATCATAAAGTTGAGCACTTATCATCTGTTATCGGACATTAAGGAACCTTCATAAAGTGTTTATTTATATTTGTTTTTTCTGGAGATTGTTTTGCCTGTTTTTCTAGTTGATTTGATTATTTACAATGATTGAAAACTTTTCAACTATAAACTCTCTTGGCAATTAATATGCTGCATATCTCCCATTGCTTGCATTGTGTTTTTAATCTTAGAATGTCTTTCACTGAATAGATGTTTTAAAATTTTAATGTCCATTTTACCGCTTCTCTGATTGTATACTGTTAGAAAATTACTGTCTTAAGTTTGCCGATACTTGAGTAAATTCATATATATACATATATAATAGAAAATGCATATATATGTATGTATATATGATAGAAAAAAAGATATTCTAAATACAAACACAATTTTAAGAATTAGATTCAATAGACATAAAATTGCACTGTCAAACTGTTACAAACATATTTAAATATTATCTGCCGGTCACAAAAAGTTGCTGACTGTAACAATTATAATGAGAACAATTAGTGCATTGATCTAGTTTTTCCTTTTCTTTTTTCTTTTACTCCCTAGTGTTGTTGCTTTCTGTTTAAGAAATCCCTTACAATCCCAAGGTTATGAAGATATTCTGTTATATTTTATGTAAGACTTGCTTTTAAAAGCCTTACTTTAACTTTTCCTATTTAAGCATTGAATACATATGATTTTTCAATAAGGTGTGTGTTAGGGATTTTCTTTCTTGTAAATATTCAATTGTCCTTTGTCAATTGAAAAGATCATCCTTTCCCCAGGGCTTGTCAACACCATCTCTGTCATATATGAAAGATTTGTCTATATTATATACTATGTTATTGGAGTTTATATTTTTGTGTTGGTGGTCTACGTATCTAGTCTTGAATCAATAACATGCTGAATTAATTACTATAGGATCAGAATAAGTCTAGATATTTGCAAGGCAGATTTGCCCACCTGATTTTTTTTTTTCTTGCTTTGTTCTTTATTGCGAGTCTCCTATTTTTACGGGGAGGCTACAAAATTTTAAAACAGCTTTCAAGTTCCCCCAACATCAGTTGGGATTTTAAATGGAATTGCATTAAATTAAAAGACTTTTCAGAAATTGTTGTTTTTACAATACTAAGTACTCCAATCTAAGAATATAATTTATTTATTTATTCACTTGAACTTTCACAAAAATTAAATTTTATCTATTTGTCTTATAAATACAATTCAGGTGACATATTTATATTTATTTTGTATCTGGGAACCTAGCTCAGCTTTTTTTAATTTTAGTAACTTTTTTGGACATTGTTTAGGGCTTTGTAATTTGAAAATTCACTCAAGTAATATGAAAAATAATGTTTATCTCTTAATACATTTTTACAAGATTTCCATGATTTTTATTAATTTTCAAAATAATCACTAAAAGTAAAATAATAGGCACTATTAAAACCAAAACATATGTTGAAATACAAAGAAACGAGATTCTACAGATCAAGAAAACACAAAATAAATATAACAAAATTAATAAAAGATTTGATCAACCATACCAGACATATAAAAGCATCAAATGAGCTTACCTCATCTATTAAGTAAAAAAGGATCTTCAAATTGACTCAAGAAGTAAAACCAGTTTTTATGCTGGTTACAGAAAAGTAGTGAGAAAAAGACAAATATAGCCAAATTAGAATAGGTATCCCAGACAGCTTTAAAAAGGGAAAAAGAGCAGAGATTGAAATATTGATCTAAGACAAAGCAGAGTTGTAGCTCAAAAGTTCTTCAAGAAAAGAAAAGATAATGTGATAATAAAAGTCACAATTCATAATGCATATTTAATAGTTATGAATAGCTAAACTTTGAATAACATAGTTTAGCTATGTTTATTTTTATAAACTGAAACTTTAAAAGGTAGAATGGGAAATAAATATAACTTTTCTGTATCAAGAACTCACTGCTACATAGTAAGATCTCCAAACTCAGTGGCTTAAAACAAAATCTATTTATTTTGGTCATAATTTTTATTATCATGGGAATTTAAACTGGGTTCAACTGGGTCCTTATATTGGGCTTGACTGCTTCATGCATTTGAGGTTAATGGATTGAAGGCTGGCTTAGGGGTCCTTATCCTAGGGCTTGGCTGACCAACAGATATCATGCCTCAACTCTTCAAATGGTTTCTTATCCTCTGTCAAGCTAATATGGGTTCATTTCCCCAGCAGAGTGAGGGGTCTGCAAAAGAACAAAAATGAACACAAATCCTTGAGGCTTAGACTTGAAGAATGGTACATTTTAGCTAGTTACTTATTTTATTTGCTAAATCAACTCATAGGACAAACCCAGGGGTTTTACATCTGAGAAGAAAAATCGTACAGTCATCAATGGAGTCTGATACGGTATCTGGTTATATAAGACACAAACACCTAATGCTATCAAAACGTTTTTACTTATACATATTTAGAAATCAAGTGAAGTGCTACAGATAAACACAGAGTTCAATGATACTATGTAACATCTGGACTTGAGATACCAGCAAAGGATTTTCTTGGAATGTACATTTAAATAAATATCTGTATAAAGAGCAGGGATTAGAGATGTATTGGTTACTGGTACTGCATATAGTGAGAATGGCATATGTAGATAGACCTGGTCCAGAAAATAAAAAAGAGACTAATATGTCAAATGGACTAAAAGAAGTGTAGTAATGTAAATAAGATGGAGGAAGGATTTGGAGAACTGGGCAGTAGGCTAAGAGCAGATTAAACAAAATTTGTTGCTCTGAAACAAGGACATTGCATATTTCTTAATACAACTCAATAATGTGTCCTAAAAGCCTTAAATAAATAAATATATATGTCAAATATATATGTGTGTGTCAAATATATATGTATATTGATACATATAGAAGATAAGATAAACATAGACTTAAGTAAATGATATTCAACATGCTATTATTTTTATGTAATGCAAAAGAAAGACTATATAATACAAGTACAATCAATAATTAGTTAGTGAAATCATATTTATATTTTTATAAAGTATTTGGAGTAAAAAAAATTCGGAAAAAACGTTATTTATAAACAATTATATCTATTACATATTTTTGAGATGGGGAATGAACTCTTCCAAATTTCAAATAGACTCTAATATTATTATATATTTAATTTTCACTGATATTCCAAATTATATTTTTGCACTTTAGATCCAAACAAATGTCATATATGGCTATATGAGTCATGTCTGACAAAGGCACAATTTTGCATTTGTAATATATTATGACATATGTTTAAGAAATTTAAACATTCTGTTTCAGTTGTTTGTACACTTAAGATGTTGGAGTGTTTTTTTCTTTCTCTAATAATAATACTAACGCATATAAACATTTTAAATATTAATGTTTAAAGTAAAAATATGATAATTTTAGGAGGCCCAGATATCATATTTTAAGATTTCATAGAACAATTGAAGTTTATGGAAGTTGGTACAAATTATTCATTAGAAAGCTAAGAAACAGCAATTATTTACACATTTCTTAAAAAAAAAAATTTGACTTTTACTAATAATCAAGTCAATTGAAGCTATATTAGACAATTATAAATGTGATCATATTTTTTAAAATTTCAGTTTGTGGAGAGATAAGTTGAATTTTTAAAACACATAATACAATTACTCATCTTTGTACTGTTTGTCAATAAAAGATTCATTGATAAATATTTTGGATAAAATTTTATTTTTCTTATTTTAAATCATGATAATAAGTTATCAATATAGAAATTGTCATCAATGATAATGACAAGTAAGCTATAAATTTATTCATTTCAAACTAGAATAACAAATACATATAATTATTTTTTGGATAATTCAGGTGAATAGAAGACTCTTAACATTGTACAAAATAAATAATAAAGTTGAATGATTCTTAAAACTAATTGTTTTAAAAAGCTACACGAAGTACCTTTCATTTTAATATTTAAAACATTATCTCTTAGAAGTGAGATATCAATATTAAATAAACTTTCTATATATACCTGACATCAATAATGATATTTCAAAACGATTCTACTCATTTTTTTCCAATTAAAATTATCTACTTCTGTTAAGTCTAAATAAATTGAATCATAGAGTAATTCAGCTAATAATTCAGTAATTCAGTAATATTTTTAACAAGGCATCTAAATTTTAAAATTAATATGCACCCATTTACATTTGACATAACAATTGTAAAAAAGTCACTTTTATTACTGATAGCTCAAAATTTAGGGAAATAAATCTTAGAATGTTATACTATTTATACAAAAATATTGAATTCTTAAGAAAACTGAAGACCAGATATTTGATCATAAAGAACACTATCAATAACCTTTTGTGCTATATCGATAAATATGTCTGTTTTCTCTTCCTCAGTTTTGGAAAATAATATATCATGGCAGTTAAGGATGCAAATATGACTTCAAGATTTAATAACTTCCTTACCAAGACACACTCACAATTTTTTTACACCTTATTTTTCTCAAAAGATAAAAAATTGATATATATATATGTATCTATCTATATATATATGTATCTATATATATATCCCTTTAGTGATAGAAAGCTAATAGGTACCCAATAAAGAATAAAATACTACTCTTATTTTCATATTTCATTAATTTCTGAGATCTAGGAAAATCTATATATCTTAGTGACATACATGAAATTTATATGTGTAATGTGACGCATTACAGTTAATTAAGATAAAGATGCTTGCAAAGTAAAAAGTAACATAATTTTATGATAAAACAACTCAATAAATTAAGAGATCATTTACTATATCCATATAATCTTACAGATGAATAACCTCCTTCCAGAAATATTTAATAATTTGTAAAAATTGATAATTAACTAAAACTAAAACACAGGTATACTAATTAATAATCTGGCATTTCTTTTATAGCTAAGATTGAGACAATATAAATATTACTCTAATTAGTTAAATGGCTCATGACAATAAGAAAATGCACTTGGCATGGCCGGGCGTGGTGGCTCAAGCCTGTAATCCCAGCACTTTGGGAGGCCGAGGCGGGTGGATCACGAGGTCAGGAGATCGAGACTATCCTGGCTAACATGGTGAAACCCCGTCTCTACTAAAAATACAAAAAACTAGCCGGGCGTGGTGGCGGGCGCCTGTAGTCTCAGCTACTTGGGAGGCTGAGGCGGGAGAATGGCGTGAACCTGGGAGGCGGAGCTTGCAGTGAGCTGAGATCACGCCACTGCACTCCAGCCTGGGAGACACAGCTGGACTCCGTCTCAAAAAAAAAAAAAAAAAAAGAAAATGCACTTGGCATGGTAGATACTTTTAATAAGAATGAACGACTCAATCAATCTAATAATCAATCAATTAACAAATAACTGTTAGTTGAACATGTGCTTCATGTATAGATTTCTATTTTATTTTAGCAAAGGCAGAAAAAATCTGTGTAGAGGAATCCCAAAACAGAAAAAAGGATTAAAGGATGAAAAAACAAATGGGAGAAATGAAATTATTATGCCACTTTAAATTTGTTTGCATTCTGTTTTGTGAGAAAAAGATTTTCATTAATGTAAAAGTCAACTGAGTTTTAAAGTGTATGGAGAATTTAATTGAAGATAACAGTGAAATAGATAATTGGCAGTTCATACAAATAAAAGTAAGCAAAAGTATAACGAGCAAGTTAATAATTTGTGTTGAAAACTACATTAAAATAGACTTGAGAATTTCTTCAAATTAAATGTACTATTCAAATTTAAATTTGGAGTTATTACCACAAGAACACTTAGTACTCCAATAAGACAAGGCTTCTCATATTCTGCCTGCTATTATCCTCATCATACAATTGTACACCCTTTAAAATTACCTTCATTATTCTAAGATTTACGTAGTTTTTACTTATTATCTCATGATTCCACAGGCATGGTTCATTTCATAGAAATTATTTTCTAATTTTATAAAGAAAAATGTGGGATAACTCATAGGACTTAGGTAGAGCCTCTAGATTTAAGTATAGGATGAGAAATACTCAATAGGAGAAACTAAGTACAGAGTATGACATTATGAAGATTGTTTTAGTACATTTCCACACCACTCTAAAGAACTTCCCTGAGACTAGGTAATTCATAAAGGAAAGAGGTTTAATTGATTCACAGTTCCACATGGCTGAAGAGGCCTCAAGACATTTATATTTATGGCAGAAGGGGAAGCAGGCACCTTCTTCACAAGAGCAGGAAAGAGAAAGTGTCTAAGAAAGGAACTGTCAAACACTTATCAAACCATCAGATCTCCTGAGAACTCACTCAGTTTCATGAGAACAGCATGGGGGCAACTGCCTCCACAATCAAATCACCTCCCACCTGGTCTCTCTCTGAACACGTGGGGATTATGAGGATTACAATTCAAGATGATGTTTGGGTGGGACACAGAGCCAAACTATATCAAATATCTTATATAGACAATTTCAATTATTAGCCATAGGTTAAAACAATAACAGTGACTATTTTGACAGTTATAGTTTAACTATGTGTAATATAATTAGTATTATTAGTCTACCTTAAAGTCATATTTTGAGAGACAGGACCTTCATTCAATGAGTAAATATGAAAAATAACATGGAAATAACCTCAAGGCTCACATGAAAAAATTGAAAGTGCTGGTAAACTTATCTTTATCAGATCCTATTAGATTAGTTTTATGTTAGCAAAATACTCTTTTATTTGCTAATATTATTCCCTTTTATCATGTTTATTTTTGTAATTGAAACACAATACTTGTATATATTTATGGGGTACATGTGCTATTTTGATACAAGCATACAATGTGTAATTTAAAAATCAGGGTAGCTGGGACATCTATCACCTCAAACACTGCTGTTAGGAATATTCCAAATAATATATTTTAGCTATTTTAAAAATATACAATAAATTATTTTTCACTACAGTTGCCCAAGTGTGCAATTGAACACTTGAACTTTTTTATCGAACTGTATTTTTTCACCCTCTTTTTATTCTCTTCTTCTTTCCCACTATATTTTCTGCTTTCTGGTAGCCACTATTCTATTCACATTAGATCAATTTTTGTAGTTCCCACCTATGAGTAGAAAATCCAATATTGTCTTTCTGTTCCTGGTTTATTTCACTTAACATCATGTCTTCTGGTTCCATCCATGATGCTACAAATGACAGGATTTCATACATTCTTATGGCTGAATATTATTCCATTATGTATACATACCACATTTTCTTCATCCATTCTCTTAATAGACACTGAGATAGATTCCATAATTTGACTATTGTGAATATTGCTGCAATAGACATGTGAATACAGAGAGCACTTTGATATCTAATTTTCTTTCTTCTGGGCATATAACCAGCAGTGGGATCGCTGGATCATATGACAGTTCTATCTTTACTTTTTTGAGGATCCTCCATACTGTTTTCCATAGTGGCTATACTAATTTACATTCCCAAAAACAGCGTACAAGTGTTTCCATTTTTCTGCATCCTCACTAGAATCTGTTTTTTTCTGTCTTTCTGATGATAATCAACTTAAGTGAGACGAGATAATATCTCATTGAAGTTTTAATGTGCATTTTCCTGATTATTAGTGGGTGTTGAACATTTTTGCATATACCTGTTGACTATTGTATATCTTGTTTTGAGAATGTCTGTTCAGATCTTTTGCCAATTTTTAATTGGATTATTTGTTTTTACGCTATATAGTTGTTTGAGCTCCTTATATATTCTTGTTACTAATCCTGTGTTGGATGGATAGTCTGCAAATATTATCTCCCTTTCTTTAGGTTGACTCTTCACTTTGTTGTTTCCTTTGCTGTGAAGCTATTTGGCTTAATGTAATCTCATTTGTCATATTTTTTCTTTTGTTGCCTGTGCTTTTGAGGTCTTACTCAATAAATCTTTGCCTAGACCAATGTCCTAAAATGATTCCCTAATATTTTCTTCTAGTAGCTTCATAGTTTCAGATTTGTATGTTTATGTCTTTAATGTTGTTTTAATTTTTGTATATGGTGAAAGATAGGGGCCTAGTTTTCTTCTTCTGCATACTGATATCTAGATTTTCAAGCACCATTTACTGAAGAGGAAGTCCTTTCCTCGATGTATGTTCTTGGTGCCTTTGTCAAAAATGAGTTAGCTGTTAATATGTGGATTTATTTCTGTATTTTATATTGTTGCATATGTCTGTTCTTATGACAGTACCATGCTATTTTGGTTACTATAGCTTTGCAATGTATTTTGAAGTCAGGTAATATAAATTAAACATTATGTGCTCAAAAAATCGGTGGGATAATGAAGAAATTGAGATGGAAATTTTCAAAAGTTCTTGAAACAAATAAAAATGGAAACACAACATACAAATACCTATGGTATACAGCACAAGTAATACTAAGAGATATATGTACAGCAATGAGTACAGACATAAAAAGGAAAAAATATTTCAAATAACCTAATTATATACTTCAAATAAGTAGAAAAGCAAGGAAAAACCAAACTCAAAATTAGTAAAAGGGAAAATAAAATAAAGATCAGAACAAAAATAAATGAAATCTAGACTAAAAAATACAAACAATGAACATAACAAAAAGTCATTTTTTGAAAAGATAAACAAAATCAACAAACTTTTAGCTGGACTAAAGAACAAAAGAGTGTAGTGGTGCATGCCTGTAATCCCAGATACATGGGAGGCTGAGGCATGAGAATCGCTTGAACCTGGGAGGTGCAGGTTGTAGAGAGCCTAGATCATGCCATTTGCACTCCAGTCTGGGCCATAGAGTGAGACACTGTCTCAAAAAAAAAAAAAAAAAAAAAAGCAAAAGAGGAAACATCTAAATAAAATCACAAACAAAAAATGGAGTCATGACAACTGATATCAAGTTTATTAATTGTGGTGATTATGACATTAACACACCATCAAATTGGAGCAATGCAAAACTTACTGGGACCAAGAGTCTACATTTGCTAAAAATTTCCAAAATGTAAAGAATTGCATTATACTCTATGAGAAAATAAACAAATGTTGACATTTATTTCATGCTATTGTGCAACAATATATTTTCTTAACTTTTAACTAAATAAAAATGACAGTTTATTCTAAATGAAAGTGAAAGCAGAATGTTTTTATAACTTATGCATGGACCTCTAAGCGATATAGGCACCTAAATGTTGTTTGTACCTTGAAATTATTTTATACAAACTATCTTTCTTTTCATATTTTTTGTTAATAAATTATAGCAAAATGAATATGGGGAGGCAAAAATTGATAACTGTAAAAAATAGTATTAAAACAAAATTCCCAGTGTTGCCTTCTTTTTTTACCTTTCTTATCAACTTGTGCCCAGATGATGCCTCATCTCTCCTCCAGGCAATTGTTACATAGACACGAGTAGACTACAATTTGGATAGCTAGATGAGGATTCACATGCTACTCAGGGAGATTGCAATGGATTAATTTGAAAAAGGTGGCATTTTGCCTTATTGAAGATTGGATACACAGTGAACAATTCGAGATTTCTCTTAAGTACCTTGGAATCCCTAGTTTAGCTGCTGCCAAGAGGTAGTTATTAAACCTTAATTTTAAGACCGAGGAACATGGAAATTTAATGTGAGTCAAGAAAAAATCGACAGATTTCACTCCTGAGGACCCTGGGGACAAAAACTGTGGCCTTCCCTTAAGAGCTATGACACGGTGACATGTTATAAAGAATTGCTTCTCCAAGGAGTTTGTGATGCAAATAAACACATATCTTCTAAAGGTTATATAATGTTCTACCTGACACAAAAACAGACTAGACATTTCTCCGTTAAGATAACACGTAGCCAGTATCCCCGATTGCTACTTTCCTTAAATTGACACTAAAATATCTATGGGAAAACATACACACACAACACTACTACTACTACTACTACTACTACTACTACTACTACTACTACTACTAATAATAATAATAATAATAATAATTATAGAACCCTAAAAACAAAATGAGAACTAAAAGTGAACTTACTGTTAAAATTAATGATTGGGTTTCTAGTAACTAGTCAAATAAGACAAAGAAATTAAAAATGTTCAGTTTCTAAAAAACAGTTAAAGCTACCACTCTAAAGAAGAAAAAAATTTAGAAATCCTCATGTTCTTCTTTAATGTCTACATACTGAGTCATAATTTCATTGTCTATTCTTCTATATAAAGTTTGCAATTCACAAAATAATGAGTGAGACATATGTGTCAAGATTTAGAAATTGTTGATTCTATGCTATTTTTAAAATTGAGTGAGAAGACAGAAGTGCTACCCCAAAAATCATATATATTGATAATTGTAGTTTATTTTTTTAAAAAAGTTTTTACTCTTCTGATTCATAATATCAAAAAATCAAGCAATAAGAATAAAGATTTTTCTCAAATTAAATGAATGTTTTATGTACCAGGGAAGTAGGCTGTTCTCAAGCTGTGCATCTGAAAACGAAATCACTCAGCTTATACAAAAAATGTGAGCAGAATTTAAATTCAAAACCCACAAGCTAAGACATACCAAGACCTTTCATTCAGCCTCTTCAATGTCTTCATTCTGTCCATTTTCTTTATCAACGTTGCCACTACTGTAAAACAAAAGAATATCTTTAAATCACTGAAATAGTCTTCTGGGGAGTATGGTCATTTAAAAAATGTAAGTGCTCCTTTTTCTATAATCTTTCTCTGTCTAGTTTATTTGTCACACTGGAATGAAGTACTCTCTCTAAAATTCGTGTAAAATTATGGCATTCTTTTTATTAAAACTTTTGAATTGTGACTCATTGTTTTTTAGGATATTTGAAACTCCCTAAGATAATTTGTGACTCCTGTATTATATGGATCATTTTTTAGATCATTTCAGTCACACATTTTCTGCTAAAACAGTATGGTAAGCAAAACAGTGTCTCTTCATTCCTGCAGAAATGTTCACATCCCGATTCCTCAAACCTGTGTGTCTGTTACTTCAGATGGAAAAATGGACTTCCTAGGTGTTATTAAATTAAGGGTCCTGAGGCGGGGAGATTAACCTGAATTATCTGGCTTTACTCAATACAATTGCATAAATCCTTTAAGATGGATGCAGAAAATTCAGAGTTGGAGAAGGATATATAATGATGACAGAAGCAAAGGTGAAGGGAAAGAGGCAGAAAAGCATTTTGAGATTTCTGACTTTCAAAACTGAGAGATAACACATTTGTGCTGTTTTAAGCCACTAGAGTTGTGGTTTGCTATGGCAGCAAGAGGAAACTAATGTACCTGACAAATGCAAAAAGGTGGAAAAAAAAAAAAGGGAACTAAATCAATTCTATGAAACAATAGAAGATGTGAGACAGGGGATTAGATAGGAGAAACCATGAGACAGAAGAATTCATAAACGTTTTGGAGAAAAAAAATAAGGAGGACCTAAATAAATGAATAAATACCTCATGTATATGAATTGGTAAAGGCAATATTTTTAAGATTTAAATTCTTACCAAATTCATATATATTTCATATAGTCCTGATAACAATTTCAAATGTTATTTATATTAATTGGCAAAGTAATCCTACAATGTATATGAAAATACAAATGATCTACAGTAAGCAGGATAATCTTGAAAAACAGAAAATACCAACAGACTCTAAGACTTACTATAAAATTGCAATAATTGAGATAGAACTAATGGAATAGTAGTGTTAGCCTAAAATAGTGTATAGAAACAGACTCGCAAATACATGGTCATTTGATTCTCAAGCAAGTCACTAATTCAGTTCAGTGGACAGTAAGATATTTTCACAAAATTGTGGTGGAGTAACAGAGTATTATTGGAAAAACATAACTATTAACCATATTGTTTTGATTACGGTAGCCTTGTAGTACAGTTTGAAGTCAGGTAGCATGATGCTTCCAGCTTTGTTCTTTTGGCTTAGGATTGTCTTGGCAGTGCGAGCTCTTTTTTGATTCCACATGAACTTTAAAGTACTTTTTTTCCAATTCTGTGAAGAAAGTCACTGGTAGCTTGATGGGGATGGCATTGAATCTATAAATTACCTTGGGCAGTATGGCCATTTTCATAATATTCACTATTCCTATCCATGAGCATGGAATGTTCTTTCATTTGTTTGTGTCCTCTTTCGTTTCATTGAGCAGTGGTTTGTAGTTCTCCTTGAAGATGTCTTTCACATCCCTTGTAAGTTGGATTCCTAGGTATTTTATTCTATTTGAAGCAATTGTGAATAGGAGTTCATGCATGATTTGGCTCTCTGTTTTTCTTTTATTGGTGTATAAGAATTCTTGTGATTTTGCACATTGATTTTGTATCCTGAGACTTTGTTGAAATTGCCTATCAGCTTAAGGAGATTTTGGGCTGAGAAGATGGGGTTTTTCAAATATACAGTCATGTCATCTGCAAACGGACAATTTGACTTCTTCTTTTCCTAATTGAATGCCCTTTATTTCTTTCTCTTGCCTGATTGCCCTAGCCAGAACTTCCAACACTATGTTGAATAGGAATGGTGAGAGAGGGCATCCCTGTCTTATGCCAGTTTTCAAAGGGAATGCTTCCAGTTTTTGCCCATTCAGTATGATATTGGCTGTGGGTTTGTCATAAATAGCTCTTATTATTTTGAGATACGTCCCATCAATACCTAATTTATTGAGAATTTTAGCATGAATTTTGTCAAAGGCCTTTTCTGCATCTATTGAGATAATCATGTGGTTTTGTCTTTGGTTCTGTTTATATGCTGAATTACGTTTACTGATTTGCATATGTTGAACCAGCCTTGCATCCCAGGGATGAAGCCCATTTGATCATGGTGGATAAGCTTTTTGATGTGCTGCTGGATTCGGTTTGCCAGTATTTTATTGAGGATTTTTGCATCGATGTTCATCAGGGATATTGGTCTAAAATTCTCTTTTTTGTTGTGTCTCTGCCGGGATTTGGTGTCAGGATGATGCTGGCCTCATAAAATGAGTTAGGGAGGATTCCCTCTTTTTCTTTTTCTGTTGATTGGAGTAGTTTCAGAAGGAATGGTACTAGCTGCTCTTTGTACCTCTGGTAGAATTCAGCTATGATTCCATCAGTTCCTGGACTTCTTTTGGTTGGTAGGCTATCAATCATTGCCTCAATTTCAGAGGCTATTATTCGTCTATTCATGGATTCGACTTCTTCCTGGTTTAGTCTTGGGAGGGTGTATGTGTCCAGGAATTTATCCATTTCTTCTAGATTTTCTAGCTTATTTGCATAGAGGTGTTTATATTAGTATCTGATGGTAGTTTTTATTTCTTTGGGATCAGTGGTGATATCCCCTTTATCATTTTTTTATTGCATCAATTTGATTCTTCTCTCTTTTTTTCTGTATTAGTCTTGATAGTGGTCTGTCAATTTTGCTGATCTTTAAAAAAAAAAAAAAAAAAAAAAAAACAGCTCCTGGACTCATTGATTTTTTGAAGGGATTTTTGTGTCTCTCTCTCCTTCAGCTCTGCTCTGATTTTAGTTATTTCTTGCCTTCTGCTAGCTTTTGAATGTGTTTGTTCTTGCTTCTGTAGTTCTTTTAATTGTGATGTTAGGGTGTCAATTTTAGATCTTTCCTACTTTCTTTTGTGGGCATTTAGTGCTGTAAATTTCCCTCTATACACTGCTTTAAATGTGCCCCAGAGATTCTGGTATGTTGTGTCTTTGCTCTCACAATGTGTGTATTTCTGTCTTCATTTCATTATGTACCCAGTAGTCATTCAGGAGCAGGTTGTCCAATTTCCATGTAGTTCAGCAATTTTGAGTGAGTTTCTTAATCCTGAGTTCTAGTTTGGTTGCACTGTGGTCTGAGAGTTTGTTATAATTTCTGGTCTTTTACATTTGCTGAGGAGTGCTTTACTTCCAACTACTTTGTCAAAATTTTGGAATAAGTGACACCCCACTGTCAACATTAGACAGATCAGCGAGACAGAAAGTTAAAAAGAATATCCAGGAATTGAACTCAACTCTGCACCAAGCAGCCCAAATAGACATCTACGGAACTCTGTTTGGTAAGATGTGTTATCATTGTTTCAAAATCTGAACTTTGTAAGTTTTTTTATCATTGTTTCAAAATCTGAACTTGTTATTGATCTGTTTGAGATTTCAACTTCCTGGTTTAGTCTTTGGAGGATGTATGTTTCCAGGTACTCATCCGTTTCTTCTAGGTGTTCTAGTTTGTGTGAACAGAGATTTTCATAGCCTCTGAAGGTTTTCTGTATTTCTGTGGTTGCAGTGGTAATGCCCCTTTATCATTTCTGATTGTGTTTATTTGGGTCTTCTTTCTTTTCTACCATTTTTAGTCTAGCTAGGAGCCTATCTGTTTTTTTTTGTTTTGTTTTGTTTTTTCTAAAAGCAAACTTTTAGTTTCTTTAATATTTTGTATTTTTTTTTTTACATCTCAGTTTTGTTCAGTTCACTTCTGGCTTGGGCTATTTCTTTTTTTCTTCTAGATTTGGGGTTGATTTGTTTTTATTTTTCTATTTCCTCTAGGTGTGATGTTAGGTTGTTAATTTGTGATCTAACTTGTTTTTTAATGTGAATATTTAGTGCTAAAAACTTTCCCCTTATCAGTACTTCAGTTGTGTCTCAAATATTCTGGTATGTCGTATCTTGGTTTTGATAGTTTCAAAGAATTTCTTGATTGCTGCCTTAATCTTACTGTTTACTCCCACATCACTCAAGATCTGGTTGTTTAATTTCCATGTAATTATATGATTTTGAAAGATATTCCTGAAATTGATTTCCATTTTTATTTTGTGCTGTGCTCTAAGATTGAGATTGTGGTTGATATGATTTCAGTAATTATAAATTTGTTGAAAATTGCTTCATTCTTTATGATTGACAGAGTATGTGCCACGTGTTGATGAGAATAGCACATATGCTGTTGTTGTTTTTGGGTGGAGTGTCCTGCAGATGTCTGTTAGGTACATTTGTTGAAGTGTCAAGTTTAAGTCCCGAATGTCTTTGTTAGTTTTCTGCGTCAATAGTCTCTTGAATACTATCAGTGAGGTGTTGATGCCTCCCACTATTATCACGTGGTTATCTAAATCTGTTCGTTGGTCTGTAAGACTTGATTTATGAAGCTGGTTGCTCCATTGTTGTATGCATATACATTTAAGAAAGTTAAATTTTCTTGTTGAATTGAACACTTTATCATGTAATGCCCTTCTTTGTCCTTTTTAATCATTGTTGGTTTAATATCTGTTTTGTCTAAAATTAGAATAGCAACCCCTGCTTTTCTTTTTTTGTTTGATGGGTTTTGCTCCATGCTTTTACTTTAAGTCGATGAGTGTCCTTCCATATGAGATGAGTCTCTTGAAGACAGGATAAAGTTGGGTCTTGCTTCTTGAACTAATGTGTCACTCTGTGCCTTTATTTGAAGGATTTATCCCACTCACATTTAAGGTTAATATAGATCAATTGTGAATTTGATCCTGTAATTGTGTTAGTTGGTTGTTATTTAGAGTTGATTTTGTACTTACTGTATTGTACCCATGGTCTATGTACTTAACTGTGTTTATGTGGTGGTTCATAACATTATTTCGTTTCCAAGTTTGGTAATCCCCTAAGAACCTATTGTATGGGTCTGGTGATACAAGCTTACCTTAGTATTTGCTTGTCTAAAATAATTTTATTTCTTTTGCACTTATGAAGCTCAGTTTGTCAGGTTATGAAATTCTTGACTCAAATTCATTTTCTTTAAGAATAACTCCCCCTAATCCTTTCTGGCTTGTAGAGTTTCTACTGAAAAATTCCACTGTTAGCCTGGTGGGGTTTCCTTTGTAAGGTGATCTGCCCCTTATCTCTAACTATTTATAATATTTTTTTTCTTCTGCATTGATGTCTGATGTCTATGTGTCACAGAGATGGTGCTCTTGTACTGTTTCTCACAGGGGTTCTCTAAATTTCTTGAATTTGAATCTAGCTCTCTCTGGCAATGTTAGGAAAATCTTCATGGACAATATTTGCAAACATGTTTTCCAAGTCCCTTACTCTAGCTCCCTCTCTTTCAGACATGCCAGTGAATCACTAATGTTGGTCTCCTTACATAATCCCAAATTTCTCACAGGCTTTAGGCATTCATTTTTATTATTTTTGCTTTATTTTTGTATGACTGAGCTGATTTGAAGAACCAGCCTTTGAGTTCTGAGATTTTCTCTTTAACTTAATTTATTCTGCTGCCAATACTTCTGGTGGCACTATACAATTGTTAAAATGAATTTTTCAGCTCTAAAATATCGGGTTTTTAATTGTTATTTCATCTTTCAGTTCCTGAATCATTTTACTGTATTCCTTAGATTCCTTGGATTAGGTCTGCACTTTCTCCTGATTCTTAACGATCTCCATTGCCACGAAAAGTCTGAATTCTACGTCTGTCACTTTAGCTATTTCAGTCTGGTTAAGAACTGTTCCTGGGAAGCTCATGTCGTCGTTGGAGGTAAGAAAACACTCTGGCTTTCTAAGTTGTCATAGTTCTTGTGCTGGTCTTTTCTCATCTGTGTGGGTTGATGTTCCTTTAAGGTTTGAAGTTGCTGTCCTTTGGATGGAATCTGTTATTTTATATTCTTTGATGCCCTCAAGGATTTCACTGATATAAGTCAAAACCTCAAGGGCATCAAGAATATAAAAGATATAAGTTAGGTTGGTTGATTGGCTTTTGATATGGTTTGGCTGTGTCCCCACCTCAATCTCATCTTGAATTGTGACTCCCACAATTCCCACGTGTCATGGGAGAAACCCAATTGGAGGTGATTGAATTACAGAGATGGGCCTTTCCTGCACTGTTCTCTTGATAGTGAATGAGTCTCATGAGACCTGACGGTTTTAAAAATGGGGGTTTCCCTGCACAAGCTCTTTGCCTGCTGTCATCCACGTAAGATGTGACTTGCTTCTCCTGACTTCCACCACGATTGTGAGGCCTCCCCAGCCATGTGGAACTGTAAGACCAATAAACCTCTTTCTTTGGTAAATTGCCCAGTCTCATGTATGTCTTTATAAGCAGCATGAAAACAGACTAATGCAGCTTCATTTCTGGTTAATTTTAGGTGTCAAAGGCTTAGCTCAGCACTCCTGGGATGTGTACTTTAACCTGAGGTGCTGGGATTAGGTCCATGGCTTTGTTTTCTTGCTCCTTGTGCTTAAACACCTGCTACACTGTGAGGCCCGAGGTGTTCCTGGTTCACTGGTGATAACACTCAAATTGGGTGATCTGGGGAGATGATGCTGGTAATAGTGCTCTACTGAGACAGCGGTAGCAGGGTCTTCACTTGCGAGAAGCAGCAAGTTGGCGGTGTCCTAGAGTCTGTACACATATATGTGTGCCAGTAGCAGTGGCATGTCAGGAAGGACAATGAAATGCATGCATTCGTGTGTGCCAGGAAAGCAGTGGGTGCAGGCTGCAGTTGATTGCATGTCGGCAAAGTAATAGGGCAAGGCTTTGGGCATGTACATGCCAGTACAGGCTTGTCTGCAAAAGTTCTCTGATGGTTTTGTGGGGTCTGTCAGTGTAAGAACTATGCTGGTAGCTGCTGGGAAGTGCCCCATTTGGGCATCTGAGGCTGTACTAAAATTGGATGCAACCAGACAGGAATCCTAAGAGAGGCCAGAAAATGGTGGGGGTACTCAGATCAGCCTGGCCCCATCCCATGGGCAAGATAGCCCTGTTCTGTTCAGATACAACAGCCAACAAAGGCTAAAGCCATCTAGAGGAGTGTGGCCAGCTTTGAGAGATGGGTTTCCTTGGCCATTCTTTATTGAAGCTCTTCCTGTACCTGACCCCCTGGGATCTGCACAGCCTGGATTTCTATCCCTGCCAACACTCCAAGCAGTTTTCTATGCCAGCTCAAATGTCCATTGGGGTTGTGGGAACTCCTGCTGCTAGGATTCTGGAGATCCATGAGGAGAGTGGGCCACTCCATGCCTATTTAACTCATCCCTTCTCCAGGAGTCACTGGTCCTCAGCAACCAGGTGCAGGCTTCTTACCATCCACTCCATTCAGTCCAGATTCTGCATCCTCCCTCTGTACATTCTAAATGTCTTCCTTCTGAAGATCTACTACAAGTGTGCCAGTCTTCTTGACGCTCTGGTCTCTCAATGGGAGGAGCTATTCCTGGCTGCATCTAGTCAGATATCTTGGCTCTACTCTTATGTTATTTTGAATAGAATTGCTTTTGTAATTTGATTTTCCAGTTTTTCATAGGTATTACATAGAAATATAGTTGAATTTTGTTTATTCACCTAGTTTACTGCTATTTTGCTAAATTCCTTATTAATTCTAGTATTTTTTATAGATTCCATTTTTTTTTTTACATAAGCAGTTTACTTATCTGTGCACTAAATGTATAAAATTTCATTCACAATGCAAAAGTACCTTTGTCAAAAATAGTAAAATTATAGTACTTTTTATTTTATCATATAAAAAAATCTTAATAAAGTACCATTATCATGAAAACATATTTAACAACAAAACATAAATAAGTTTTTACATAAGTTAAATAAATAATATATCTTAATATAACTAAGATATATCTAATTTTATTATGGTGCTGTGTTTAGTTTAAATTCTTTTGTAAAAATTATAGTTTCTCAACTGGTGCAAAAAAAGTCAATAAGGTAAAATATTAATTGCTTCATTCTGTAAAGATTTATTGAGCATCATGTCTTGCCACAAATAATTAACCTCAAATTTGGAAGAGATCGTGACACGTAATTGATAGTGTGATGACTATTCTTTTCTGTTAATAGGAGAACATGTTTTTAAAGTGATGTATGTGCATTCATGCATATGCTTGATTATGCAGACTACAGATATGAATATAATAAACTTTGATATAAATACATGTTTATGTAAAGAAAAATATGCATTTATTTTGGCAGGGTCTAAACATTAATAATGTCAATAATTAATGTCTATCTATACATAGATAGGTAGATCTGTAAATAGATAAATACCTACATATATATTGATAGAATGGTGGATGGACATTAATTATTATGTATCCTTTTATAGTATTATAAATCTTAATGGGTATTATTTTTAAAGAAGTTGATGCACTTTTTTCAGTAAGAACATTCAAACAAATATGTAAATTATAAAACAAGAAGTAAGTTACTTTAAGGTAGCAGAAACACACTAAAAACAATATTTTTTAATTCCAAGAAAAACAAAAACTGAACACTATTAGCCAAATTTAAAAGTTTTATATTCTGCCTGTAATCCCAGCACTTTGGGAGTCCGAGGTGGGAAGATCATGAGGTCAGGAGATGGAGACCATCTTGGCTAATATGGTGAAACCCCATCTCTACTAAAAATACAAAAAATTAGCCTGGTGTGGTGCTAGGCGCCTGTAGTCCCAGCTACTTGGGAGGCTGAGGCAGGAGAATGGTGTGAACCCGGGAGGTGGAGCTTGCAGTGAACTGAAATCCCGTCACTGCACTCCAGCCTGGGCAACAGAATGAGATTCCGTCTCCAAAAAAAAAAAAAGAAATTTCATACTCTATCTCTCTTGCCCTTATTACCTTGGTGAATTTTCTTTAATTAGTAATGAAAGTAAAATGTAGAGAGATTACATGAAAAGATAACCACTAGAAGAAGGTATAAAAGGAAAAAAAAACACTCTCTAAATTTAACTTCAATTTTTTTTAAGTATTAGAAAAAATAACATAGAACCATGAATTAAATATTGTTGATGTCAGGAATTATACTATTAAGAATTTTCAGAAAATTATCCTCATACAACAAAATTTTGTGTTCACAAATACACTGGTGAAAAAATCAATTTAAGATAGTAGACTTTCTAGCCGGGCACGGTGGCTCAAGCCTGTAATTCCAGCACTTCAGGAGGCCGAGATGGGCGGATCACAAGGTCAGGAGATTGAGACCATCCTGGCTAACCCGGTGAAACGCTGTCTGTACTAAAAAATACAAAAAACTAGCCAGGCGAGGTGGCGGGCGCCTGTAGTCCCAGCTACTCGGGAGGCTGAGGCAGGAGAATGGCGTGAACCCGGGAGGCGGAGCTTGCAGTGAGCTGAGATCTGGCCACTGCACTCCAGCCTGGGTGACAGAGCGAGACTCCGTCTCAAAAAGAAAAAAAAAAAAAAAAAGATAATAGACTTTCAATTAATGACTGAGTTTACTCAGGAATGCCAAGTTGGATTAATAGAAGAAAATTAATTTATATAACACATTAGTAAATAAAAGGAGATAAACATATTATTAATTTATTTACTTTGAAAAAACACATCTACAAACCGACCAAAAAAAAAAAAAAACCAAAAAAACAAACAAACAAAAAAAAAACCCTTGGGGCAAATGTAAGAAAAAGAGGTGCAAGTTTGAAAGCTTTTTTTCTAATATCTGGAATAAGCCTAGGGTGCTTAATATACCTCTTTTTGCCATGTGGAAAAAATCAGTGCCCTAATGAAAGAAAATAAATAAAAAAGTTACTTTAATAAGAACTTAAAAACTGTTATTAATTATAGATTACATAATTATATGTTAAGAAATGCCCAGAAAAGCCTCTGATAAATTATTAGAGTGAAAGAAATTCAACAATTTTGAGAGATACAAAATGTTATATAAAGTCTATTTTCTTACCAGCAAAAAGAATACACTGTAACTTTTAAAACAACATTTATACTGCACAAAGGAACAACTTATGAATAAATCCAGTATGTATCATTTAAAATAAATTATAGAAATATTTCTAAACATTGTATTAATGAGATAATAGTATTATTGGTCAGGGTTCTCTAGAGGGATGGAACTAATATGACATATATGAAGTGGAGTTTATTAAGAAGTATTACCTCAGATGATCACAAGGTCCCACAATAGGCCATCTGCAAGCTGAGGAGTAAGGAGGCTAGTCCGAGTCCCAAAGCTGAAGAACTTCGAGTCCGATGTCCAAAAGCAGGAAGCATCCATCACAGGAGCAAGATGTAGGCTGGAAGGCTAAGCCTGTCTAACCTTTTCACTTTTTTCTGCTTGTTTTATATTCTGGCCACAAGGCAGCTTATTAGATGGTATCTGCCTAGATTAAGGGTGGGTCTGCCTTTCCCAGCCCACTGACTCAAATGTTAATCTCCTTTGGAAACACCCTCACAGACACACCCAAAAACAATACTCTGCATCCTTCAGTCCAATCAAGTTGACAGTCAGTATTAACCATCACAATAGTTTATTAATTATTGGATATAATAGTATGTCTGGCAAAGTAAAGTTATATCATAAAATTATACACTTATAAAACAGTATTTTAAAATATAAAATAATTTTATATTAGCTAATATATTAATTTATATGTTAAATACTATTTTGAAATGTGTGTGTATAAATATATATACACACTACAGATGTATTCATATATTGTTATATAATTTTCCATAAGTTTTTTATAGATTTCATAATATCCTAATTAATATTGCAACAATTTTTGTTGGAAATTGAAATTATAATTGTAAAATGGATACAGAATAGTAAATAGCCAAGAATAAACAACACACTAGTGTAAAAGAAGAAAAGGGACATTTTCTATCAAATATCAAGACATAATTTGTTTTAAAATCTCCTTAAGGTAAATAGAAACATGGTACAAAACAGAAAGCCTGTAGAAAATGTAAGTGATTTGGACTGTATTATGATATACGGCAATGAAATAAACCTTATTTGTATGAATTAATCTCAAGCAAATCAAAATAAATGATATTCCAATAGGAAAATTTTATGGTTTGTATAGTGAAAACCAATATAATTTATACCTCAGGGCCTGATGAAGAGAATGTTCATGCGAGCAATAGAAAATCCTCACAGTTCTTCACTGGTCTGTGGAGTAAAAGCCATAACGCTTAAGCACACACGTGCGCTCGCCTAACATTGACCCTTTTTCATTAGCCTTTAACACAGGATCAGAGACAATGTCATATACTAATCTCAAAAATTAAAAAGATGAATAAGGAAGTTCCCTGTCACCATCCCATTTTATTCATGGACATAGACTTTCCAAAAGCCATAAAGACCATGGAGGAAGATTGTAAATCAATATAAAGTTAATCAAATATTAGCTGCAATTGCAGCCTCTATTTTACCTATGTTATCTTTATTACAAGATATTAACACAGCATCTGGAACTTGCCATATTTTCTAATGGGGAGAGTGGAATCTTTCATTTTCTTTATCATTAATAAAATAAAAGCTGTTAGCATTTAACTGAGATTTTCAGCAGTAAAGATTTACTTCCTTGCTCCTAAGCCATGTTCGTGGTTCTGTCAATGGTTCAATAGTTTGGAACATTTGAAAACATATTCTCCAAGATAACAAGCAATCCATTACCAAGAATGTAGCCATACCTTCAATAGGACCCTATATATGTTAGAGAACACATGTAGTAACCTTGGAAATAGTGCATTACTTAACTTATCCAATAAATTAGAAAACTGTCTGCTTTAAGTGTAACCTAGGTTAGATGTAAAAGGGGACTACAGATGGTTCAGGCTGCAGTACTTCCTTTCCTGCCGCTCAGGCCACTTGGTCTGGCACACTTTGTGGCTCTTAAGGACTCTGAAGAAAGTCTCTGGAAAGCCCCAAATGGTAACATTATGGCACAGACACCCTGATCCCTGATTCCTAAAACAGAGCATTATTTGTTTTTCACAAACAAATTTGATATGCCATTAGCCAAAACTGAGACTCTCACTATAGAACATTAAGTGATAACTGACTGGAAATGTACATTAAAAGGTGAATATTACCAGATAGCTAATCTGGGAGTTACAACAATGATCCATGGTAGGATGGAAATACTATAATAAATCAATTTGTGTCCATTAAGAAATAATATTACATTGTATATATACAATATCACATTTCGATGTATATAAATTGAATAATACATAATGAAATAATATTTTAATGTGACACACACACACAAAATAGATTATTATTCTACCATGTAAAGAAATGGGATCCTGTCATTTTCAACAATGTCAGCAGAACTGGAAGACATTATCTTAAGTGAAATAAGTCAGGCACTGAAAGATAAATGTCACATGTCCTCACTCAAGTGGGGTAGCTAAAAAAATTGATCTCAGAGAGACAATGAAGAGAATGGTGGTTATCAGAGGCTGGGAAAGGGAGTAGGGATGAGAATATTAAGATAGATTGGTTAATGGGTAAAAAACTAGAGTTAATAGAAAGAATAAGATTTAGTGCTTGGTAGCACAATAAGGCAACTATAGTTAATCATAACTTCTTGTATATTTTATATAGATAGAAGGGTAGATTTGACATGTTTCCCACACAGAATAAAGACCAATGTGTGAGGTGATGGATATCCCAATTACTCAATTTTGATTATTACACATCATATGCTTTTATCAAAGTATCACAGATACCCCATAAATACATACAGATATTACGCATTAAGAATAAAGAGGTAAAAAGTCATTTGACTTAAATAGGTCCAGAAAGTATAGTACATTAGATTAGCATGTCATCTAGGCCTAAAATTACCTGTCTTTGTTTCACCGATGTTTTTCCTTCAGCCTATAACTATGACCTCACTGACTATTATTTATGTCAGCAGAGAGAGAAGGGGAAAAATCCACAAAGGGTTATATCAGTATTTTGGTGTGGAAAGAAAAAGAATCACTACAAGTATATAGCTTCAATCGGGGGTGATTCCGAAGGACAGTGATGAGAGCAGACATGTTTTAGTGGACATACACTTGAAGTTATCTACTTATTAGAAAGAAAAATGGTTGGAAATAAGAATTTTTGGCTACTGATGGATAATTTGACTCCATCATTAAGGCCTTGGGATGGAGAACATTGACCATCAGAGACAAGATGGCTAGAGGAAATGCCATGCAGGGGGACTTTAGGATGAGGAACATGGTGTTTAGATTTTGTCTTATGTCTATGTCCTCTAGAGCACACTTTCCACATAGGAGGTGCTTAATCATCTTGTGTGCAAAATGACTTTTCCAGTGAAAGTCAGTCTTCAAACACTTCAGTATTTGCACAGTGGATCTATGCAAGAAGTAATCTATGTGTTATCTCAATCCTATTGGGTCCTTTTTATCCAAGGTAACCTTACTACTGCTGCTGCTCAGTATATGACACACTAGCAGCAGAGACCAATGCTGAACCTTCAATATCATATCTCTTGAATAGATCAACCAGGCACTTTGTGGAAATGACTTATATATGACTACTTTCAACTTGAGATTTAATCATCTGTCCTGAACGAGATTAGTATGTGTTCTAGGTATGCATTTCCCTTTTCTGGAAGACATTTGCTCTATGAACACCATGTATAGAATCACCATGTAGAGAATCAGATATTTATTAATAATTGAATTAATAAAATGAAATCCTGCAAAACATCATCTCAGATCAAAAATCTAACACAGTGGTAAATAATATACAAGAATGTCTCCTGAGCCAAAGGATCTACTTGCCTTATTATATATCATTCAGAAGATACTATCATGATAAATCATTGGAATCGATTTTTAAAGGTTCAGTTAAAATTCTAATTGAACAGTATCTAGGAAACTTAGAGCACTGTTTTTCAAAATGTGGTACGTATGTTAAACTAATAATCTTATTTGATTCTGAGAGATGAGTGACTAGGATCAGGAACCAGTGAAAACAGAATTGGTCATTCTCACCAAAAACCTACTTACTGACTTGGAAATATGTGCTTTCTTTGAAACATAGTCTATGTAATTATGAAAGTCCAGGTAACTACAGGTAGAATGGTCATCTCTTCAGGGGACAAGAGCAGGGTCTCAAAGAACCTAGATCTAAATCCAGGACTGATAACTAATCATTTTTGGCTCCTCACGCTATACTCAACAGGAATATAAAGGAGTTACAATGACGTCAGAAGTAATCATCCTTAGTTATCATAAAGGGCCAGGATTGCTATTGCACAATGGAGCAGTGATAAGTATGTCTGAGATTCAAAGGAGTCACCAGAACACCTCTTGGGACTTACTTGCTTGGTACAACAACCATAGCCTGTCAAGGTCATGATATCCAGGAATTTCAAACACCCCATGTTAAAGGTCTGAATGACCCCACCAAATAATCAACTTAGATAGCAGGCATGCAGAATAATGGTAAGGGAAATCTAATGGGTAACAACAAAGAAAAATGATGATCTGATGTAGACTAGCCATCAGCTATGAGCAGAGAAGGGCATTTCTTCACTGACTTTGTTATAATTATTTTTTATTAGAAATGATTATGAGACACCAACTTGTAGAATTAGTGAAAATATTTATTTAATATGGGGCGCAAATGGAGGTGAGTGATGCAAGAGGTGACATCTCTACCAGATACCATCAGCGCTCCACTCATCTCCTATTGTCCTACTTCAGGGTTTCTCTGCCTAGGGACATTCTATAACTGCAGGAACATTTCTGGTTTAACAAATGAAGACAGGCTGAAAGTGCAAGGACTTAATTATCCATCAGAAACCTTCAGCTAGTTAGGTTCTAGAGCTGGTGAATCAATGTCCCATCTTCCTTATGCCTTTGTGAGACAATTTGAAATATGTGTCATAGAGTCCTCAGTCATCCTCAGAAATAATCAATTTGTTAACAGTTTTTACTAGATAGTCTTTTGTCCTCCTTTCCTTTTTCTGATCCCTCACTATGATTTCTGAGATCACCTCCCAAATAGAATATGTGCAACTAGATACTTCTTTTAGAGATAGTTTTTGCAATAACCCAAATTATGACATCCTCTTTTTGTTAAATAATAAAATTTTAGTTCATAATCAAAATTTAACACAGATTATGTTCCATTACGCCTTCTGCACACAGATGTTTATCAAAAATATATTGGAGATCAAATGATGAACTCACATTAAAAAGCTGTAATAACCAGCAGATTGTGTAATGGCAAACCTACGGTTTTCTGAAGATTAAAATAACAAAATTAAATATATATGTATATGTCTATATATGACAGAATTCCAGTGCAATTATAAAATAATTCATATATTTATGGCTATGTGTTTATAGACACACATAACACAACTTGAGTCTTTTACATTGTATTATTGTAGTTACATATTATATAGCCATGCAAAATCATGTGACTAGAAATACTGAGGTCTGCAAACTCATGTTAGTTAATGAATATGAATACAACTTGTGATTATACATTCCCTGTGAAGCAAAAATACATTGGAATGAGACTTTCAGTGTTCTGTCATACTATCATACCTGTATAAGTGCCTATTTGTTTTCTCAACCCAAATTTACAAATAGTTATAAACTAAGTCATACTAATCTCTCAACATGCCCTTAAGGGGAGCATTGACTTATATTTATTGGAATTTTAAGTAAGCATAGGCCACTTATTTAAGATTTCAAGCAATGTCTATAACAAATACATTGTATTATTACATAATATATCAATAATTAGATATCCCTTTTGACATAATGTAAAATTTGCTGTAGAGTATTAAAAACCACGTTTTTCTTATTCAACTTACTGTTTGAAGTAGAAGAAAAACATGGGCACATGCATTGTAAAGGTCCATTATATTTTTACCATATTTTCAAAAAGAAATAGTATTCCATCACATTTTCAAAGAAAAAGAAAACACAAGAATTTAGGTGTGAATTTAAAGAAGAATCAAACTGCAGTAACATACATTTATTTATTATTAAAAATATTCTGGGATATTGAAACCTCATATATATTAGAAAAAATTTGGAACTTAAGACATGAAGATTTTTTAGACCACACCAGGGATAATAATTCAAAATATTCAGAGGTCAGAAGACTGTAAAAAGCATCATTTCTCCTATAATATTTTTTCTCACACACTCCTGAAAGAAAACATGACGATCTCCATTCTTACACATGAGACAATTGAGACTGATGAAGAGTGAGATAGAACACTTCTGTTTAAATTGTTGTTATTATTTAGTTTTAGAGATTTAGGGAGTACAAGTAACAAAACTGCACTTGTACCACCTAAATCTCTCTCTCTCTCTTTTTTTTTTTTTTTTTTTGAGACGAAATCCCGCTCTGTCTCCCAGGCTGGAGTGCAGTGGCGCAATCTTGGCTCACTGCAACCTCCGCCTCCCGGATTCAAGCAATTCTCTTGCCTCAGCCTCCTGAGTAGCTGTGATTACAGACACATACCGCTATGCCCAGTTATCATTACTATTGTGTTATTTATTTATTTATTTATTTATTTATTTATTATTTTTAGTAGAGATAAAGTTTTGCCATGTTGGCCAGGCTAGTCTCGAACTCCTGACCTCAGATGATCCGCCTGCTTCGGCCTTCCAAAGTGCTAGGATGCAGGCATGAGCCACCGCGCCAGGCCCTGTACTCTCTAAATCTCTAAGAATAAAATGCAATGGATATATGGCACAGTAGTGAGGTCTAGGATTTAACGTACCCATCACTCAATTAGTGAACATCGTATCCAATAGATAATTTTTCAGCCTTTACCCCCATACCACACTCCCTCTTTTTGGAAAATCCAGTTTATTATTCCACTGTGTATGTTCATGTGTACTTATTAGTTATCTTCTACCTATAAGTGAGAACGTGTACTATTTGACTTTCTTAGTTATTTCACTTAAGATAATCACCTCCAGTTCCATCTATGCCATTGCAAAAGACATTATTTTACCGTTGTTGTCTTTTTTTTTTTTTTTAATGCCTGAATGGTATTCCATGCTACATATACCACATTTTCTTTATCCAATTATCTCTTGATAGGCAGTTAATTCTGTGACTTTGCTATTATGAATAGGGCTGAGAAACATGTGAGTGCAGGTGCCTTTTTGATATAATGATTTCTCTTGTTTTCTTTTTATCATTATTTTTTTAATGTGGCTAGTAGAAATTATTTTTCATCCTTGATTTTAGGTTCAGGAGTACATGTGCTGGTTTGTTGCATGGATAAATTGTGTGTCACCTGGGGTTTGGTGTACAGATAATTTTGTCACCCAGGTAATTAGCATAATACCCAATAGGTAGTTTTTCAATCATCAGGTAGATACCCAGTAACTAGATTGTTTGATCAAATGGTAGCTCTACTGTTAATTCCTTGAGAAATCTGCATACTGTATTCCATAGAATTATACACATTTTCACTCCCACCAACAAAGTATAAGCATTCCCCTTTCTCTGCATCCTTGCCAGCAATGGTTGTTTTTGACTTTTTAAAAATAGGTATTCTGACTGGCATAAAGTGGTCTCTCTTTGTGGTTTTACTTTACATTTCTTTCATAATTATTAATGTTGAGCATTTTTATAAGGTGTTGGTAATTTGTATATCTTGTTGTTGTTATTTTTAATAAACCTGTTCATTTTATTTACTCACTTTTTAGTGGGGTTGTTTTTTCCTTGTTGAGTTTAGTTTCTTGAAGAATCTGGATATTAGTCCTTTGCCAGATGCATAGTTCACAAATACTTCTTTTTTTTTCCATTCTGTAGGTTGTCTATTTAATCTGTCAATAGCTTCTTTTGTTGTATGCAAACTTCATAGTTTAATTAAGTCCTATTTGTATATTTTTGGTTTTGATGCATTTGCTTTTGAGGACTTAGTCATAAATTATTGCCTTAGGTCAACATCCAAAAGAGTTTTGTCTAAGTTTTCTTTTAGACTTTTATAGTTTCAAGTCTTATATTTAATTCTGTTATTCATCTTGAGTTAATTTTTCTATATGTTGAAATATACGGGCCCAGTTTTATTCTTCTGCATATGGCTATCTGGTTTTTTCAGCACCATTTATTGAATAGCATGTCCTCTCCCCACCACATATTTTTGTCAACATTGTCCAATATCTCTTGGTTATAGGCATGTGGCTTTATTTCTTGGGTCTCTGTTGTGTTCCATTGATCTATATGTCTATTTTTATACCATTACCATGCTGTTTAGGTTACTAAAGACTTACATGCAGTATAGTCCAGTGATTGTGATGCCTTCAGCTTTGTTTTTTTGGCTAAAGATTGCTTTGTCTCTTCAGGTTCCTTTTTGCTTCCGGAAGAATTTTAAGATGTTTTATAATCCTGTGAAAAATGATGTTAGTATTTTGATAGGAATTTTGTCGAATCTGAAGATAGCTTTAGGCATTATGTCCAACTTAAGGATATTGATTCTTCCAATCCCTTAGTGAGGAATATTTCTACATTTCTTTGTGCCATCTATGATTTCTGTCAGCAGTGTTTTGTAGATCTTCTTGTAGAAATATTTTAACTCCTTGGTTAAAGGTGTTTTAGGTATTTTATTTGTTGTAGCTATTATAAATTGGATTGGATTATTAATTTTGCCCTCAACTTGAATGTTATTGGTGTATCAATATTGCTATTGATTTTCATACATTGATTTTGTATCCTGAAATTCTACTGAAGTCACTTATCAACTCTACGAGTCTTTTGGAGGAGGTCTTTGTATTTTCTATGTATAAGATTATATCATCAGTGAATAGAGATAACTTGATTTCCTCCTTTCCAGTTTGGATGTCTTTTATCTATTTATCTTGCCTGATGGCTCTAGATAGAATTTATATTACTACGTTAAATAAGAGTGGTAAAACTGGTCATCATTGTCTGTGCCAGTACTCATCACTAATGCTTTAAAATTTTCCTCATTCAGTATGACGTTGGCTGTGGGTTTTTTGTACATGATTTTTTTATCGTTTTGAGGTATATTCTTTCAATGCCTAGTTTATTGACAGTTTTTATTATGAAAAGATGATAAATTGTATCAAATGCTTTTTGCATCTATTCAGATGATCATGTAGTTTTTCCTTCATTCTATTTATGTGACATAGCACATTTATTGATTTATGTATGCTTAAATAATCGTGTATCACTAATAAAATGCACTTGGTTGTGATGTATTATTACCTTTTTGATGTGTTGTTAAATTTAGTTTGCTAGTATTTTGTTGAGGTTTTTGCATCTATGTTTACCATGGATGTTGGCCTGTGGTTTTCTTTTTCTTTTTTGGTTTGTTTTTGCATGGTTTTGGTATCAAGGTAATATTGGCTTCATAGAATGAGTGAGGAAGAATTACCTTCTCTTTGATTTTTGGGAACATTTTCAGTAGGATTAGTACCAATTCTTCTTTGTACATCTGGTAGAATTCAGCTGTGAATTCATCTGGTACTGGGCCTTTTTTGTTGTTGATGGGAGAGGTTTTGGTACTGATTCAATCTTATGAATCATTATTGGTCTGTTCAGAATTTATATTTTTTCTAGTTCAATATTGGGAGTTCGTATGCATCCAGGAATTTGTCAGTTTTCTCCACGTTAGAGTTTGTGCTTATAGAGATGCTCATACTAGTCTCTGATAATATTTTTATATCTGTGGTATCAATTTTAATGTCACCTTTATCATTTTTGATAGTGGCTATTTGATTCACCTCTCTCTTTTTCTTAGTCTAGCTAGTGATGTATCAGTTTTGTTGATTTCTTCAAAGAACAAACTTTCATTTTGTTTGTTTTTTGTTCTCTCTTTCATTTAGTTCTACTCTAATATTATTTTATTTTTTCTTCTGCTAACTTTATATTTGGTTCATTGTGGTTTTCTAGTTCGTTGAGGTATAATGTTAGGCTGTTAATTTGAGACCTTTCTATATTTTTGATGTAGGCATTTAACATTATAACCTTCCCTCATTAGAATTGCTTTTGCTGTATTCTAATGGTTTTCATAGGGTGTGTCTTCATTTTCTTTAATTTAAATTGTTTTTTAATTTACTTCTTAATTGTATCTTTTACCTAAAAATCATTAAGGACTAAGTTGTTTAATTATCATTTATGTGTATAGTTCTCAAAGTTTTTCTTGGTATTGATCTCTAGTTTAACTCCACTGGGACCTGAGTGGATACTTTATATGATTCTGGTCTTTTAAAATTAGTTTAGACTTGTTTTGTGGCCTAGGATTTGACCTATTTTGGAAAATATCTTATGTGCAGATGAGAATAATGTATCTTATGTGGTTGTTATATAGACTGTTCTGTAAATATCTGTTATGTTCATTTCATCTAGAGTTTAATTTGAGTTCAGAGATTCTTTGTTGACTTTCTGCTTCTATGACCCATGTACCCATGTAGTGTTGCCAGTGGAGGGTTGAAGTTTACCACTATTATTATATAACTGTCTATTGTAATATTTGTAATATTTATTTTTTGAATCTGAGTGCCCTGGTGTAGAGGGTATATATATATATATATATATATATATATAATGAAAGAGGGCATATATTTTTCTGTGTGTGTGTGTGTGTGTGTGTGTGTATGCTCCCATTTGCTTCTGGTTTCTGTTTGCTTGGAATATCTTTTTTCGATCTCTTTTCTTTTAGTCTGCAAATGTCTTTACTAGTTACGTGGGTTTCTTATAAGCAACATATGGTTAAATCTTGTATTTTATCTATTACACCAGTGTATTTATGCTAAGTGGAAATTTAAGCCATTTATGTTCAAGATTAATATTGTTATCTGAGGTTTTCTGTCATAATATTAACTGTTACCTAGATGCTGTGTAGTTCCAGTTGTGTAACTGCTTTATAAGATCTGTGAGTTTTCTACTTTCATGTGTTTTTATGATGGCAGCTATTGCCATTTCTTTTCCATGTTTAAAACTCCTTTGAAATTTTTTTTTGTTATAGGAATTGTCTAATGGTGTGGAATTCCCTTAGCCTTTGCTTGTATGGGAAAGAGTTTAGTTCCCCTTCATTTATGGCACTAAGTTTAGCAGGACACAAAATCGTTGGCTGACAAATTTTTCTTTAGGAAGACTGAAAATAGGACCCCAGTCTCTTTTGGCCTGTAAGGTATTTGCTGTGAAGTTTACTGTTAGTCTAATGGGATTTCCTTGATAAGTGATTAAATGCTTCTCTTTTGTTTATTTTAGGATACTTTTCTTCATATTAACTTTGGAGAGTCTGAGGACTATATGCCTTAGTGAAGTTTATCTTACAAATTATTTTTCTCTTGGCTTTTTACACCTGAATGTCTAAATCTCTAGCAAAACCAGAGAAATTGTTCTGAATTATTTCCTCAGATATGCTTTCCAAACTATTTACTTTTTTTGTCCATCAGAAACAACTCTTACTCATAAGTTTGGTTGCTTTACATAAATCCCATATTTCTCAAAGGCTTTGTTCATTTATTTTTTTTCTTTATTTTTATCTGACTGGGTTAATTTGAAAGACCTCTCTTCATGTTCTGAAATTCTTTCTTTGGCTTTGCCTAGCCTATAGATAAAGCTTTTAGCTGTATTTTGTAATTCTTTCAATATATATATTATTTCCAGAAATTCAGTTTATTTTTTAAAGATCTCTCTAGTAAGTTTTTCATTCATATTTTTAATTGTTTTTCTGATGTATTTGTGCTGCTTTACAACTTTCTCTTTGATCTCACTGAATTTCCCTACCATTCACATTTCAAATTCTTAATCTGCCATTTTATAATTTTAATTTTGTTTAGGATCCGTTGATAAAAAGCTAGTGTGATCCTCTGAGGAAATCGAAACACTCTACTTTTCATGTTGTCAGAGTTATTATACTGATTCATTTTCATCTGGAGAAGATACCACTACTTATTTTTGAATTTGCTTTTTTTTTGAAAGGGATTGCTTCTACTTTGAGGTTGTGACTCTAGTGTATGTTTGGTAGGGTCTTTGGCTTTAGTTCTGAGTGCTTCCAGGGAACTGAGGTTCTATAATTCCTTGGTTATAGATAGTTTTAGTGTGGTGGTTTTCTCAAATGCTGGTTGTTTGTAACTTGTAGCTGTGGTGTACTGGGTGAGTGAGCACAGTCACTGCCTCCTGCAGAGATAGTGAGGTGGATTTCTTAGGAAGCTTATCTCATTTCCCATCTCTGTGCACTTCTGAAAACAGATACTGTATTGGGTTGTGTAGGTCAATTTCCCAGCCAGTAAGTGGTGCTTGCCGGAGACAGCTGAGAAGGTAGCAGTGAGATTTATGCGTGATCTGTAAAAACCGAAAGTACTTGAATTTCCCAGGTGATGGGAATGGCCATAGAATCCAGGGTTTTCTTTCCCATGTTGTACCTCTGAAGTGGGTCGAGTGAGCACAGCCAAGTGGGGCCAAGTTGAACCATCCTGTATCTAGGTTTTCCAATGGCAGGTATGAACGCTCACCTTCACAGGAGATAGTAAGTAACTCTCAGGGCACTGGGGTATCTTTTCAGGAAGAGGCAGAGGTGCTTTTCTCACACCAAAGGACCTTCATGGAGGGGAGAAGGGCAGGTCAGGAATCACAGCCCAGCAGAGGGCCGTGGGACCCACCCACCTCCCACACTCCCAAACTACAGGGTTTCCTTTGGCATCTGCCACTGGCAGCAGGCCAGAAGAGTTAGCCCACTCCAAAGCAGTCTGCATTCTGATTGTGATGCCATTCTAGGATGAAGGACTCCCTGTCCAGCTCTCAAGGAATAGACTTCCTGGTCCAGTCCTACAAAGAAGGGGCACCCAGCTCCCATGCTGCAGCATAGGTGCTCTTTTTCCACTCAAGATCAGATCACAAATCTCATCCCTATGTCCCAGATGGCATGCTCAAGTCCTGGGAGTATTCAGGGGGTCCTAGCTCCCAGAGCTCCCAAGATGGTGGCGGAGGCTTCCAAGATGGTGGCGGAGGCTTCCAAGATGGTGGCAAGTCTCTCATTCTCTGACCTGGGGTTCTTGGCCTCAAGGATTCCAAGGAATGGAATCTTGGGCTATTCAGTGAGTATTATAGCTCTATTAGAAGCCTGGGAAACGGAAGAGAATCGTGGAACCCAGCGACTAGTGTTCAGCTCCATTAGGATGAACCCAGGCACTTAGCCATGCAGGAACAATGGGAGCCTTTAGCCCAATCTGGAGTGGCAATGGGCACCTCGCTGGATGAGGAGCACAGGGACACCCTGCCAGATCTGGTGGGTGGACCCAAAGAGGGTAGCCATTGCCAGGTCAAATTCCTGGGTTTATATCCCCATCATTGTCCCCCCCCACCCCACTGTGCTCTCAAGCAATAGATGATTGGCTATTTCTTTACCTCCTGTTTTAGCTGAATTAGCATTTTAGTGAGCTCTCTTTACTACCTGATTGGTCAGGTGTGAGCTAAGTTGCAAGCCCGGGTTTAAAGGTGGATGAGGTCACCTTCCCAGTTCCGCTTAGGGATCCTTAGTAGGCCTAGGAAATCCAGTTAGCCCTGTCTCTCAGGAGGATAGGACCAGGCCAGAGAAACTGTCCTTGACTCAAGTGCTTGTTGTGATGAGGATGGCGGGCTGGTCTCAGGACAAAAATCGAACACTCAGGCAGGACAACAGCCACTGTGTTGCAGTGCTGCTAGCAGGAAGGGCAGGCCTGTCCACCTGGGAATGACGATGCAGGCAGCTTTGGGGTATTTCAGACAGTGTGGGGCGCATGGTCTGAACGTGCCTTGCTCCCACAGCAGCATGCAGTAGTGGCTTGTGGTACTTGTACTTAGGGCATGTGAGCGCACCCAGCCTCTCCTCTCCCTAACCCAGCAGCTGGTAGCAGCAGCAGCGACCTCAAGGCAGGAGGCAGAGCCTTCAGGCATGGGGTCCAGGAATGGCTCTATGCTGCAGCTACCCAGCACTTGGAAGCCTGTGGTACTCCATCAGAGTTTGAACAGAACCTCTGCGCAATCTCTAGGTAGCTCCCTATGCCAGTCTAGAGGCCTGTGAGGATCTGGGAGGTCTCTTGCATTTAGGATTATAAAGGTCACTGGCAGAAATATGGAGCTCCAGGGGTCTCTTCTTGGCTCTATGAAAGGGGCACTTGCCCCTTCTCTGGGTCCAGGTGCAGCTTTTGGCTGCCAGCAACCCCAAGCAGGCAGCCCTGCTTCCTCTTCCTTCACCCTCAGTGTATCCCACTCTGTTGATCCAGTGTTCTTTCTGACGATCCCTTTAAAGGGTGAATGTCTACTCAGAGTTGGTTTTTCTCCATGGGAGACACATGCCTCAGATGCATTTACTCAGTCGTCTTGAATCCCGAGCACAGAATTCAGACCTAGAAACATAACATGAAGTTATATTTGTGAGTATCCGATCATAGGATTTGGAAAATCATGAAGACAGTTTCAGTTGCACATAGGTAATTCTGTATATAAATTTAAATAATTTTGATATAAATACTTTTCATGAATTAAATGATACAAATCCTAGCTGCTGAATTAAATCTAGAAGAAATCTTCAACTACAACTATTTTGATAACTATCCTTCCCAAAGAGATGTAAATTTATACACTCCTATAGGAGTTGTCTGACCTGGATTAAGGCAGTAGAATAAGAAAAAAAAAATGTCTGGATATTCTGATCGTTTCTATTTTTTTCCCTTTGAGTCTATTATCTTGATTAATAGGTATTTTCCACTTTTTAAGTGTCCAATGTTAAAATTACTTACTTTGGTTTAACTACTTTGGAGGGATAAGGAGAATTAAAATAGGTTGTAAATTATTAAAATGGCACAGATGCCATTCTTCAACAGAGGTTATTTAATAATCCTAAAGTTAAAAAGGTAGTAAGTGGCAGAGCTGAAAGTCAAACTTTTGCCTGAATGCAAATTGCTTGATTTTTTTTAACTACACAAAGTATCACTGTCCTTTAGGATTCTAAACCTCTCAGAAAAATAGAATAATAGTTTTTAATGAAAATCGAATCTTTGCAATGTAGCAGCTGAGAGAAAGTAATTAAACGATTTGAATTCCACAAATTTTCCATCAGCAATCCCAAAACAAGCTGAAGTCCTAAATAAAATGAACATAATAGACAACTCAGGCAACATCACTTAAATGCTATAGGATTTTTTTTCCAGACTTGGCACTCTAGAGTGAGTCAATGAGCCAATAAAGACAAATTTGCTTAGATACATACATATGTTTAAAACCTAAAACAAAACAGACTTTCTGTATTCTCTTTCCATCATTCTAACCCAAATATTATTTTTTGAAATGTCATTATTATATTAACCAGCAATTGTTAATTCAAGAAGCAAATATGATGGAAAGGGCTGGAGGGAGGAAGCTTCTAATATACTATTTGTGTTCCCTCAGGGAAGTTATATAACTTCTCTGACCTTCAGTCTTCTCACTTGCACAGTCAGAAGGTTGTAGAAATTTGAAGAAATTGGGTATAAAATACACTTAGTATAATATCCAAAAGAATAAGTATTTTTTTTTTTCTAAAATCTAGTCTGTTATTATTTTCATCATATTAGCCAACCAGCAGCTCTCCACTAAGGCTTATGACAAAGCTGGTGTAAATCTCCTACCATGTGCCTTCTATAAAGGGGCAACTCAGTAAGGACCTAACTTTAGGTGCTTTCCCAGAAAAATAACACAAATCAAATAACGTGGCTCATCTAATCCAGCAGTATGCCACACATTGATATTCTAGGCAAGAAGATAGAGAAAAAGTAGAGGATTTTGACTTTTGTTTTTGTCATGGGAAGCTCCTTCCAACAGATATTCTGTGATATCTGATTAGTAAGGACTCAGTCAAGGGAACTGAGGTTAACAGCAGTAATTTTGCTCAGTCATTATTCACACTCTCAGATTAAGGTTGGACCTACCTCACTTCAGGTCAAGGAATCTTGAACTAACTTAAATCAATATTTCATTATCTGGGATTAATGGTAAATATAATATTAGAGGTAATCTGCCATATAGGATTAAATAATGAGTTCCATTAGTCTTTTGGACCATTCACATTTAAAGAGGTTACTAATATAGTGGATTAAAATATATCATCTTTGCTATTTTCTATTTGTTCTTTGTTTCTTTTATTGATTTTTTTCCTGACTTCTCTGGATTAAAGAATATTTTATTATTAAGTTGTATCTCTTTTATTTATTTTCTATAACAATTATTTTGACTTTTAAAATGCTTTCCCTAGAGCTGAGTGTATGAATTTTAGATGAGTCTACTTTGAAATAATATTAAATCACTTTATTTGCAGTGTAATGACCTTATTACATAAAATTCCCAGTACTTTTCTCCTATTTTTATGCTGTTATTTTCATACTTTTCACTTATGCAGATGATATAAGCACACAAAACATTGCTACGTTTTTGCTTTAAAAAGATCGTTATCATTAGAGCAATTCAAAATAAGAAAAAAGTGTTTTACCTTCATCTATTCTATTTCCAAACTCTTGACATACAATATTCCTTCTTTCTGAATAACTTCCTGTAATATTTTTATAGACTATGTTTGGCAACATATGAATCTGCTTTTGTCTAAGGAAAACTTAATTTCTACTTCCTTTGAAGAACACTTTGCTGGTTATAGTAATGTGAGCTGACTCTTTTTCTTTCAGCACTTTAATGATATCATTACATTGACTTCTTGCTTGCATGGTTTTTCCTAAGACTACTGTAATTATGATCTTTGTTATAGGATGGTATTGTGTCTTCTTTCTCTGCCTGTTTTCAAGATTTTCTCCTGTTGTTGATTTTCAGCAGTAGAAATATGATGTGTAATATACTTAGGTAAATTTGTGTGTGTCTATGTGCATGTGCATTTCCTTTTTGGGGGGTTGAGGGAGGTATATATCATGTTTATTGTTCTAGTTTCATGGATCTCTGGTTTGTTGTCTTTCAGTAGTGTAATAACTTTCTTTATCCATCTGAGATTTCTACTACACTCACAATTGGTGGTTTGATATTGTTTCATAGACCTTGGATGTTTATTCTTTTATAAATTTTCTCTTTTTTACTCTTTATGTTTCATTTTGGGTAATTTCTATTAATCTATTTTCTTTTTTTTTTTTTTTTGAAACGGAGTCTCACTTTGTCGCCCAGGCTGGAGTGCAGTGGCACCATCTCAGCTCACTGCAAGCTCCGCCTCCCAGGTTCACGCCATTCTCCTGCCTCAGCCTCCGAGAAGCTGGGACTACAGGCGCGCACCACCACACCCGGCTAATTTTTTGTATTTTTAGTAGAGACGGGGTTTCACCGTGTTAGCCAGGATGGTCTCGATCTCCCGACATCGTGATCCGCCCGCCTCGGCCTCCCAAAGTGCTGGGATTATAGGCGTGAGCCACCGCACCCAGCTATTAGTCTATTTTCAAATTCACTTATTCTTTCCATGGTTGTATCTATTCTAATGATAATCCTACCAAAGACATTTTTCATCTCTTTACTGTTTTTTTATTTATAATATTTTTGATTTTTTTCTTATACTGCCTATATCTCTGCTGAAGTTGCCTATCAGATATCGAATGCTGCATATATTTTCTGTGAGAACTTTTAATATACCAACCATATTTGTTTTACATTTTCTGTTACATAATATCAACTTTTGTGTTATATCTGAATCTATTCTGATGATTTTTTTAATCTGCTGGGATTGTGGTGATTTTTTTTTTTTTTTTTTTTTTTTTTTTTTTTTTGGTCTTTCACATGCTTCAATATTTTGTTTAGATCCAGGTGTACTATGTAGAAGAGTAGTGACTGTAGTAAATAGGTTTTATGCCTGGAAATGAGGACACTTTTTTCTTTGTTTAGAATTTTGATGTGGGGGTTAATGTAAATCTGGTTAAGAGTTGCTCTCAATTTAAAATTTATTGCTGCTATTTACCCAAAATGCAGCAACATTTTCAAATTCCTGTAAAGTTACTTTTTGCCTAAGGTGGAATAAAGCTTACTAGATCAATTTATGTTGGATTTTGAGTTATATGTTTTTCGTTTGTGCCTCAGATTCAGTTCTTGCATACTCTTGTTCCTCTCTTATTTCTCTCTCAGCAATTTTTGTTGTTATTTATTTGAAACCTCTTAGTTTGGTAGTGGAAGATGTTGGAGAAGTAGGAGGTAGATATGTTTGATTGTTTTTTCTGGCTCAGTTTTAGACCTGTGCCACGTACCTGTGTCTTGGTGGTATGGCCTTCTCTGCCCCTTTCCTGGTTGTAGCTATGGGTTGAGTGTGTAATACTGCTTCTCTTCCAATAATAGATTTTTAGCCCCTTCCTGATTCCTTCTACTAGTTACAATAGGTGCTTAACAATGTCTTAAGGTCAGTAGTGCTACTGCATGAACCATTGGAAATTAATGTTTTTGTTTCATAGTGAAGATGGTAGAGAAAAATTGGGGCAGTGTTTCTTGCCCCTATTGCATAACTGCTGTTTCCCTACTAATTTCTGCACCATTATAGACATTTAAGGGTCTTTAAGATACTTCCTGTGGGTGTCTGGTGGGGTTTCTGCAGGAAAAGCCTGAACAATGGTTCACATTGTTCTTCTAGACCACACTCAGCCTTCACCAATTTTTGAGCTATTCTAGCTAAACTAATCCTATCAGTATCTAGTTGAATCTTTCCAAGGAAGTACATGCTCATGCCTCCTTTCTCCTCAAACGTAGTGTCTCTCCTTAGATTTTGGGACCATTACTTGCTTTATGAATACAGTGTTTCAATGCATTTGAAAAAGGCATACATTTGAAGTTAGTAAAGTTGTTGTTGGCAGGAAAGACACTGTGTATAGCTCTCTATATCATGGGATAGAAGCCAGAGACTCCATTAGCCTTTTGGAATATTAATGATTTATTTGTTTTATTAAACTATGCAGAATTATTAGTCTCTAACTAAATCAACATAGAGGACCCAATAGGTCAAAATATTGCTTATTGTTATTTGACAAGGAGAGACTAAAGGAACCTGGATACTTTTACAATTGGAAGTAAAATAATGCTCTTATTAAAAAGTTAGCACTCTAGATTATTATGAAGTGGCTATATCTTGCCAATTTTCAAGTTTAGGTATCTTTCAATATTAAAAATTATTGAAATAGGAAGACTGTAATTAAAAGAAAATATAGATATTCAAATGTAATGAAAAAGGAGAAGATTTAGATGTGCAGCATATCTGCCTGAATTTGTTATTGCATTTAAGCACTGAATTGAATTCTGACTTTCCTAGCAGGCAAGGCATAAATTCAGGCTTATTATTAGTTGATGTGGTTTGGCTGTGTCCCCACTCAAATTTCATCTCTAACTGTAGTGCCCATAATTCCCAAGTGTTGTGGGCGGGACCCAGTGCGAGATAATTGAATCATGGGGTCATCATACTGTTTTTCTGATAGTGAATAAGTCTTATGAGATCTGATGATTTTATAAAGGGTAGTTTTCCTACACAAGCTTGCTCATGTCTCTTTGTCTGCTGCCAAGTAAGACGTGCCTTTGTTCTTCATTTCCCTTCCACCATGATTGTGAGGCCTGCCCAGCCGTGTGGAACTGTGAGTCCATTAAACCTCTTTTTCTTTAAAAATTACCCAGTCTCGGGTATGTCTTTATTAGGAGCGTGAAAATTGACTATTACATCAGTCAAGTACGATTCTGCTTTGAATACCACTTTGGTGTTGTAATAGACACTTCGTCATCTCTAGGATTTCAGGTATACATTAGCAGTATATCAATTTTGGGAATGAACCCCTCCTATAAATTGATGAAAGCCTAAACTCGGAAGAAAATTCTTGCTATTTTCACAGAAACCATTCCTTAATGCCATCTAAAAAAAAATGAGTCAAATAAAAGTGTCTATATGTACATATAGCTTAGATAAAATATACTTTTAAGAAAGTGTCTTACTCATGAAAGTAAGATCTTTGAAAATTCTACAGAATCTTTTCTTTATTAAACTAGTACCCAAAATTTCTGATAATTGTTACTGTCTGGTGTTACAAAATGAACTGGAAGTAAATGATGACTTTGGTCAAAAATGGACTATATAATGTTAAGCAATTTAAAGGATATTTACTAGTAAATTTATTTAAAATCTAGGGAAATTGCTTTACTTTAGAAATAATTAATAACTAATGATTTTGAAAAACAGATGGAAATGAATTATTTGGCACAGCCATATCATATCTTAGTACTGGGGCTTGGAATCTTGATTAAGTGTAATTGTTTTCTGAATATAATATTTTTAGCAGAAAAATGTATTTCTTATTTATTTCACCATATATCCACTTTTAAGAAAATAAGTTTCATAGCCATCTATAGAAATTCCTACTTAATTTAAAGACAATTTATAGTGTGGTGATAGATGTTTTCTATGTATTTTACTAATAATCTTGGAAACTTCATAACATGTCTTAAACAAAAAGCAAAATATTAAAACACCATTAATATAAAAAATAATTTTTGTAATAATAATATAATCCCATTTTCTGAAGCACCTTAGTTTTTAAAATATGTTTTATTTCCAACAGTTGCTTTATGTCCACAGAGCAGACTGCAGTTTCATATTTGAGTTTTAAAAATAAAACAATGTTTTTCCTCCTGTATTTTGTTAAAAAAATAAATACTTCATTTGATTTCCAATTTACATATTAAATATATTTTTCATTACAAGTTGGTAAAGTTAACATTATTTTGTAAAAATTAAGTTCATAAGAACACCTATTTTATATAACAATGACTAGTAACAGCAAAACTCATTCAGGTTTTAATCAATATTTCTCACAATGTCAGGAAAAAAGTAATTTCCTTATTTATTCTCCTGCTACCCTACTAAACAAATTCTTTTTACAGCAATTACTAACAAGGATGTTTATTTATTTCAATTTTAGTAGCCACTTTAACCAATGTCTAAACACTTCAATAGAAAGGACCTATTTGGTTTTACACTATCATTAAGATACTGACATGTAGCTATTGGCTACAGCTTCCAATCTATTTTTCTCTTTAACTATGAGGAAACATATTCATCTATTAGCATCCCTTAATATTACCATGATGTATGGGTCATCAGATTTAATGAAACTGCCATGATTAATGATGCTGTAATGGTTTAATTGAAATAAATGAGCAAAAAGTAGAAAAGATGAAATACTGTATTAGTATATATAAGACATGGTGAGTTCAACAGTTAAACAGATGAACTTAGTACAAGTTGAAGTATTTAAAATCCAAATAATTGACCTCACAGGAAATTTGACCATGATACAGTACAAATTAATGTTGGCAAATATACCATCCTTATTTTAACAAATGTTTTCTAAACATCTAAACTTCTAGAGAATAGGTAAAATATAAATGGAGTTATATTATAATACATTACAGTGTATTATATTATAAAATTTTAAATAATCTTATATAATGCAATAATATACAATAAGAGATATACAGATGATAAAAATGGGCAACCAAAATAATCAAAATAAAATGTTCTCAAGTGAAATTACAGGCAGACTCTTATCAATTTAGAAAAATAAAGACTACATGGCATTAGGGGAATGACATAATATTATTTGCACTTTAAAATAGTAATTCTGAAATTATGAGGAAAGTAAGAATAAGTGAATATTAACATTTTCATAAAAACTGCTTATTTTCTTTAGTTATCTGAATATTTCAGAGTCCTCTCACATCTTGCCACCTTGAAAGGAAGAAAATAATCTTAAAGCTTTAAAGAAAAAATCCTCTCCAAGAACATGAAGCTATAAACTCATGTGTACATCCCCCAAGTAGCATCACTATTGATCTGAGTAGAAGATACTAGTAATAAGTATATAACTTTAAAATTTCCTTTAAGTATTGTGACTATATAGGATGTATGTGAGCGTGTGTGTATGTATGTGTGTGACCAGTTACACCAATAGAAAGTCAAATGTATTGTATGAGTAAACCAATTTCTTTTAGATTTGAAGGGTATAGAAAGTTCAAAGAAAAATGTTTTCTATTTTTTTTTCCTGCCTGCCTTCTTGTATTCCTTCCCTGCCTCCCTCTTTCTCTCATCTCTTCTTTTCTCAAGTAGGTTTTGACTTTGCCTACAAGGTAGAAAGCATTCATCTCTAGAAATGTTTAAAAACATATCTCCATGCACAGCAAACAATAACAGCAACAATCACATAAATAAGTTGGTAAATAAGTAGATAAGTAGATAGGTAAATATATAGACAGGCAGGCAGATCAACAGATATAGAGACATAAACATATGTACCCACACCCATAAATGCACAAACATGTGCACACATAGTAAATGACCATCTGTTTTCTGACCCTTACAAACTCCATGAATAATATATTGTTAATTCCCTGTAAAGTATTTTATACTCATTCATCCAGTCAATATATTTATCGCTTAAAGGCATATGATAGACTTACATGATCATCAATCTGCAAGACAATATGTATTCAGCAGTGAATGAAACATAAAAGCCTCAGGCTCCATATCTTTCCACTCCAATAGATAAACAAGAGACAGTAAACAAATAAAAATATAAATGTATCAGGTAGATATAAATACTGGAAAACAAATGAAGCAAGGTAAAAGATAAATAGTACTTTGATACTACTTTATTGAGGTCAAAGAAGGCCTTACTCAGAAGGTGACGTTTGAAAAGATAATTGGATGAAGTGGGCAGTTTTGCCTTTAGGAAACAAAAATATTTCAGTTAGAGGGAGCAGCAAGTGCAACAGCCCTGAGCATGATTGTATTTATTGCAATTGAAGGACAGAAAAGGCAAATTTGTTTGCAGGAGAGACAGCCGACCATGGTAGTAATGCCTGGAGATGATAAGTATAACATACATCCAGAAAAGAAGATTGATTGTGATTCCACAGCCTGCTGCATGTTCACAAAGTGAACATGTATCTCAGAGTAACCAGAACTTCAAATTAAAATTTTGAGCATTCTTAACCCCAAGAAAGAGCTTCCAGAAACTACCTTCCCTGAAAAGTGACCATGATCCTGAATCTAAGAATACAGGTTCATTTTGTCTTCTTATTTCTAAATTAATATTTTGTTCCCATGATTTATCTGTTTTATTTCAAGTAACATAGTAATTTATTCTTATTACAGAAAAATATTTTACTGTGTATTTCTGATAGACATTTAGGTTGTTTCCAGTGTGATGCCATGGTGTTATAAATATTATTAAATTCTTAAATGTATTATGTGGCATTCATAGGAACTCAGATCTATAGTGTTTACTGCTAGTCATAGAATTGCAATCATAGGCTTCTGTATGCTCAGCTTCAGTAGATAATAACAATGTTCCAAATTGGGAGCATATCAAATTATACTACCACTATCAATGTATGAGAGTTCTGATTATTCCATATTTTCACTAATCATACATATTCTCTTTTACTCTTTTTATCAACTATGGGTAGTCTGTGTACTAGTATCACACTGTGGTTTAATTTATATTTTATTGATATCAACTAAAATAGTTACCTTTAAATTGCTTAGAGATCACTTGAGCATTCTTCTGTTTTTCATTGTGAAGTGCTCATTTAAATAATTTGCCTATTTTGGTATGGTGTTGTCTTGATTTTTCTTATTGATCTGTAGGAACTTTAAAACAAATTTGTAAAATATGTGCTATAGTCTGAATGTTTGTGTCGCCCCAAAATTTTTATGTTGAAATCCTAACTGCCGAGGTGATAGTATTAGGAGATGTTGTGTTTGGGAGGTGATTAATTCATGAGGGTAGATCCCCCACAAATAGGATTAGTGCCCTTATTAAACAGACCATAGAGGGTTCATTTGTCTCATCTACTGTGTGAAGACACAGTGATAAGGTGCCATTTATAAACCAAAAAGTGGGCCTCGGTCAGACACTGAACATACTAGCTTCTTGGAACTTCTCTGCTTCGAGACGGAGGGAAATGTGTGTGTTGTTTTTTAAGTGATCCAGTTTACAGTAATTTGTTATAATAACCCAAACTGACAAAGAGAGTATGTTTATTGCAAATATTTTCGCTTTTTGTGCTTCAGTTTAATTTTGTCTTTGCTAAATATATATTCATAATTTTAATTTTAATGATGTCTATATTATAAATTATTTCCTTTATAGTAAAGGCTTTTTGGGCCCGATTTATTTAAAAAGTCAGAAAACTGTTCTATATTTCTTCTAAAAGCTTCAAGATTTTATTTTCTTATTTTGCAACTAATTTCTAAGACTCATTATCTTCCACATAGACAGACAGTTAACACAACATTTATTGAAAGACTACCTTTCTAGGAATGTATCACAGAAATCTTAAAGTAGATAATGATTAGGTAATGGTGTATATATATATTTATATATGACTTAGGACTATATATATTTTATATATATATACACACACACACATATATACATATAATATATTTTTGTTTATTTTATTTTTATTTTTTTGAGGCGGAGTCTCACTCTGTCGCCCAGACTGGAGTGCAGTGGCACAATCTTGGCTCACTGCAAGCTCTGCCTCCTGGGTTCACACCATTCTCCTGCCTCAGTCTCCCCAGTAGCTGGGACTACAGGCACCCGCCACCACGCCCGGCTAATTTGTTATATTTTTAGTAGAGACAGGGTTTCACCGTGTTAGCCAGGATGGTCTCGATCTCCTGACCTCGTGATTCACCTGCCTCGGCCTCCCAAAGTGCTAGGATTACAGGCGTGAGCCACCGCGCCCAGCCTGTTTGTTTGTTTGTTTTTTAAGACAGAGTCTCACTCTGCCACCCAGCTGGAGTGCAATGATGTGGTTTCGTCTCACTATAACCTCTGCCTCCCAGGTTCAGGTGTTTCTCCTGCCTCAGCCTCCCGAGTAGCTGAGACTGCAGGCATGCACCACCATACCCAGCTAATTTTTGTATTTTTAGTAAAGACAGGGTTTCACTGTGTTGGTAAGGCTGCACTTGAACTCCTGACCTCGCAATCCACCTGCCTTGGCCTCTCAAAGTGCTGGGATTACAGGCGTGAACCACCACACCCGGCCATGTATATTTTGGATCTGTTTCAAGGCTCTCTGTCTCTAATGTCAACCCACCCTTCCCTCCACACTCTGGTCCTTTATCTTTTCTTGTGCCAGTCTTACTGTCTAAATTCACGTGACTTTTTTTTTTTTTCTCTTTTGAAACAGAGTTTTGCTTTGTTGTCCAGGCTGGAGTGCAGTGGCAGGATCTTGGCTCACTTCAACCTCTCCTCCTGGTTTTGAACAATTCTCATGCCTCAGCCTCCTGAGTAGCTGGGATTACAGGCACCTGCCACCACATCTGGCTGATTTTTTGTATTTCAGTAGAGACAGGGTTTCACCATGTTGGCCAGGCTGGTCTCGAACTCCTGAGCTCAGGCAATCCACCCCTCTCGACCTCCCAAAGTGGTAGGATTACAGGTGAGATCCACCATGCCCGGCCATTTCATGTAACTTTGGAATCAGACTTTTAAGTCTAGCAGTGTAAATCCTTCAGCTTTGTTCTTCAAAATTTGCTTCACTATAATATTTTCTTTACCTTTAATTTTTTAAAATTTTATTTCTGTTTTTTTTTTGGCAACTAGATTGAGAATAGTTTACAATTATCTTTAATTTAATAAACTTCATCTTTGACAGTAGGATATATTGAATAGGATATGATGGTAGTTTTAATACATATATCAGATAATCAATATTGTGGCAAATGTCACAGAAACGCTAGACTTAAAAATTACATGTTTAACAGGTCTATCAGTAAACATCTGTATCTTTCATTTACACAATTCTTTTCTTCTTTTAAGATCTTTAAAATCTAAGTTAAAATATAAATGTTATATTAAATTTCTTGGAAACAAAATCAAATATAAAAAATATTGGGCTTAATTTATTATAAAATATTGGATGCATAAATATGAATACTATCCATATTCTTACCCAATTAACTAGCATCTTGATTCAGCTCTTCCAACATAATACAATTGGAATCTGGATGTCTCTTTAAATAATTTACAGTACTAAAAACTGCCGAGATTTTGAATTCAGACTTATTACATAATTCACCACAGAAGTTTAATAAGATAATTCCTTTCTAGAGTGAAAACTTTTAGTGAGAAGTTAAAATAAACATTTTTTTCATTTATTAAGCTAAATAAATCTTATCTTCAGCTCTACGTTCATAGCATTCCTTCTTTGGGAGATCAACATGACACCAATCAGGGAACAAGAATAATACTTATCAAAAACTTCTAGTTACTCCAGTCAAAACATGTGGAGTTATCGCTTATTTACCTTATTCATGTCCTTATCCAGTGAATTTGCACTTTGATTCAGGTGTACCAACATAATACATATGGAATTCGGCTGTTTCTCATCACCTTCACCTTTACCATTTACATTCAGCCAACTGAAATCTGGCAAACACATTGTAACTAATTCCTCTTTTGGAAAAGCCTATTTTCCACAAAACTAAAGATCTTTCAAAATCATAAAGCAGACCATATCAAACCTTGCTCATAACTCTTTTTGAACTCACAATACACTTGACATTAAACCCTAATGCTCACAGAGCCTATAAGATGTCACCTGCAGTAGAACCTGATGTTTCTAACCTGATGTCCTTCTACTTTTGCTTAGGTCACTATGTGCTTTAACCTCCTTACTCTTTAAATATGTGAAGTATATCCCTATCTCAGGTCTTTTGTATTTACTTTTTCCTCTCTCTCTTTTTTTTTCTTTATTTTTTATTTTTTATTATTATTATAGTTTAAGTTCTAGGGTACATGTGCATAATGTGCAGGTTTGTTACATATGTATACTTGTGCCATGTTGCTGTGCTGCACCCATCAACTCGTCAGCACCCATCAACTCGTCATTTACATCAGGTATAACTCTCCTCTAAGATATGTGTACAACTCGTTACATTGACTTATATTTCTGCTAGTCATCACTGAGGTAGAGGACATTCTGACTACTCAATCTAAAATTTCACCAATTTCTTTTTGAGTTTCTCCCATTTTCTGACATATCCATTTCCTTTTTTTTATTGTTATACTTTAAGTTCTGGGATACACGTGCAGAACGTGCAGGTTTGTTACATAGGTATACACGTGCCATGGTGGTTTGCTGCACCCATCAACCTGTCATCTACATTAGGTATTTCTCCTAATGCTATCCTTCCCATAGTCCCCCACCACCCAACAGGCCCTGGTGTGTGATGTTCCCCTCCCCATGTCCACACATTCTCACTGTTTAACTCCCACTTATGAGTGAGAACATGCGGTGTTTGATTTTCTGTTCCTATGTTAGTTTGCTAAGAATGATGATTTCCAACTTTATCCATGTCCCTGCAAAGGACATGAGCTCATCCTTTTAATGGCTGCATAGTATTCCATGGTGTATGAAGAGTCAGGAAACAACAGATGCTGGAGAGGATATGGAAAAAATAGAAATGCTTTTACACTGTTGGTGGGAGCACAAATTAGTTCAACCATTGTGGAAGACAGTGTGGTGATTCCTCAAGGATCTCAACCAGAAATGCCATTTGACCCAGCAATCCCATTACTGGGTATACACCAAAAGATTACAAATCATTCTACTATAAAGACACATGCACACATATGTTTACTGCAGCACTATTAACAATAGAAAAGGCTTAGAACCAACCCAAATACCCATCAATGATATACTCCATTTATTTTTTTAAATTGTGATTGTCTTTCCTATCTATTCAAATGTGCATATTGGAATGGCAGGATATCTCTGTTTTGTACGTTGTCCCCGACTATTTAGGATGAAGCCTGGTATATAGCAAGTACCTAAGAAATTCCTTGTTAAATAGATGAATACATAATGTGTCCTCATATTCTAGAGGCTTATAGCTCTGAAAATTCAAATGCATACACCTACTGCTCTGCTTTTTCCTGAACTCAAGTTTTCTAATGACTTGATAAAATCACATATGCCTTGAACTGTAATCTTCATTAAATTACTTCCTCCATTTAAATTAATTAATGCCTCTGGCTAAACATTATATAAAATGTTAGCATATTCCATTCATTCCATATAAATTTATTAACTTCAAATATTATATAAGTTCTTGAAGATTCAGATATTTATAACGCATTATCGACTTTCCAGGAGCTGCCACTCAAGTGGGAGCACAGACATAGAAAGTCTTAAGTTTATCAAATAGAGACATAGAAGATAACACACTGTTCTGGATGAACCCATTAGGAGAGGCACCTCCTTGAGAGATGTGGATCAGTATGGCTTCTCAGAAAAGATGATACTCACATTAATTATTTAAAAAATCTTTGTAATGCTGTTTGCCATTCTAATGCTATGTTTTTAATTTCTCAAATTTTAGATAACTACAGTACACATAAGTTTTGAAATTTTGTTTCCTAAGCCATTGCTGAAAATATTATATTGTATCAGGTGAAGCTTGGCAGAAGAACACTAAACTTCCCCTAAATCAATACTAAATTACCAATTGTTAACCACTGTGTTTAGGTTCCTGACAAGCAAATTCCTACACAACAAAAACATTATCTAAACCACAGGCAGTTCTGTCAATGGAAAAACAATACTGTGTCACTTGAAAGAGAAGTAACTGTATTACTGGAGTCAAAGTAAATTAGATTTGCCCTTTATTGTTATTGATAAAGGCCATCATGCTACAAAAAGAAATTTGTTTGACAGCTATGTGTCTTGTGAATGTTTTAAGAAAGCAAAAACATTTTCTAAGTAAGTTTTATCCAATAAGTATTAATAAGGATTGAGTTATCTTCAGTAATTTAAATGGACCTAAAAATATCAACAATATGTTGATAAGCCATAAGAATGTTGAAAGAGCTGGATAAAGGAGTTTTCAGCTTTAGTCACTATTTTCAGCTTTAGTCACTATTTTCAGCTGAATAAAAATGACAGAATAATATTATAAATGAAAGAAAGCAAAGTCGGAAGAAATATTGAAGTACGTATTTCAGTGTAAAGAACTATAAGCTTCAACTTTGGCATAAATGGTGATCACTCTCATTGAAGATAATGAAAAGAATTGGGAAATGCTGCATGACTGAAGTCTATGAGTTCTTCACAAGAGGAAAGCAGTATTGAAGTAGAAAGGGAAGAGGGTGTGGATAAAAAACAGAAACCTTTCCTGTTTGCCTATAACTTAAATACAATTTTTCCATTTGGAGTTATATTTGAAGAAGCTTGTCTAAAAATAGAGATTATGAAATATGTTTCTAATTAATGAAATGCTTATGATAGATAAGACATGCTTAACACTATGGCCCAAAAGATATCATTTGATAGGCTAAATTAATATTGAAAAGTTCCAAAACAACTCCTTTATATTTTCTGTTGACATTGAGAGACCTATTACATATTTTTTTCTTTTAATCTAATGAAAATTTCCCAGTGAACCCACACAATCTGTTTTTATTGGTAAGGGTTTAAATAGAACAGATAAATTATTGTAAGAGTTACAGTGTAAATCTAGGGGGGATGGATTTTAACTCAAAATATATTTCCTTACCTTGACTTTTTACCTGCAACTGGATTCCCCTTTCTTCTTTTGAAAATGTTTCTATTTGCTATCTCTTTCCATTCAAATAGCTTCATCTCCTAGGTATAAAGGTAAATCAGTCAAAGCAAATCAAACTAAAACTAAACACAAACTAAAATGTTTGTGTATTTCCAAATGTGCCTCCTTCCCATTACTTGTCAGTTGATAAAATCTGGCTGACAATGTTTCAAATGGCGTATTTTACCAAATGTCTTGTGCACTTTTACAGTTCTATCCTTTCTCTTTCATTGAAGTCAAATTCTCCTGGAGCTCTTCACCTTAATGGAACCTTTTGTATTATCCTTTTAAACTCCTTTTTTCAACTTTTGCATCATTCTTTCTAATAACTAATCTGCATTATCTCCGTGGAAGACCTCCTCTTCCCTCATTGTTCCATTTACTACTCAGATCTTATTGGTGCCCAAACTGGTTTCTCTAATTCATGTTTTTCTTTGAAGCTAAGCTAATGTACCTAATCGTCTGAGGGTATATTTTAAATTCATTTAGTATTGTTACCTAATATAGAAACTTCAGTGATATCTATTCTTAAATTTCCTCTTTCTCTTACCCTTAAATGCAGTTACTGGTTTCATACTCTGTGTACATGTTAAAACTGAAACTTCTCTTTATTACATCTATCTTTACCATAACGTAGCTCATTATAGATTCTTGCCTAATTCTCCATTACAACCCCTTTACAAGTGAGGAGAAAGCAAGTGAAGAAAAAGGTGTATTGACTCAGACACTGTTTTGTAGTTGGCTAAGTTGATATCCTTTAAAAACAAGACATTTGACATGAAATGCAGACTTCCATTTTCTCTTGAATATTTGGGTGATCTGGCAACCATTATCTGAGTTATACATTATGGTAAAAGTAAAGTGTTGTAAAAAAGCAATCTGAAAAAAAAAAGTACTAGAGTATTACTTAAGTAACCATATATGAAGAAATGAGACAAAATATAACAAAAAATATACAAGAAGAATAAACATTTTTTCGAGTTTATATTGAAAAATTGAGATTTAAAATACTGGCAATGGAACATATCTCCTCAAATCAAAGAACATTGCAAATATTTAAATCCTCCTCCAAATGTACACAACAACACATTCATAATTGTAATTCATAATTTTCCATAATTTCCCTAAATTTTATTTTTCCTAAAATTAATTTTTCCTAAAGTATGTACATCATCTTTTAATTATTATATTCGTTGCCTATTGATAGACACTTTGATTGCCTGCAGATTTGTGATGATAAAATTTATACAAGAAATACTTTTCACCTTAGAAATAATGGAGTCTTTTTATTGTTCCTCAGAGATTTTAAGGCAGTTATTTTAAACTCAGATGTTTAAATATGATATCTGTAACTAATGATAATTTTGTTTCTTATTTTCATTCTTTGCAATTTCTCTTTTATTGACTTCTGCCTTCACAAACATTAAATAATTGTGGATGTTCATAATTTGAAGCTTTAGATTGTATATCTTTCTTCTTTTATTATCGTTAATCATTCATGTTAAGGTATTATGAGCATGACATTATATTTATATATACATATATAATACATATTTATTAAAAATATATATATACAAATTACCTTGAGTTTCCAAATAAATATTTGACAAAATTCAACATCGATTTAAAACCATATAGATAACCATATATGTATATATGTATAACCATATATTTATATATCTAGCCATCTATACATATATGGTTGTGTATGATTATATACATATATGAGATATATACCTACATATACATACATTATACATATATGCATATATGGTTATGATTATATATGTATATATGGTTAGATATGTGTGGTTTTAAATTGTATATATGGTTATAACATATACATATATAAGGTTTAATATGTATATGGTTTTATATTGATGTTGAACTTTGTCAAATGTTTTTTAGAAACTAAAGATAATTTATATATATATTTTTAAATTTATGTTTTGCTTTATTGAAAATGAGCAAAATTCCAGTCTTATTAATGACTGAAAATAGTTGTCTGAAAATTAGTTTGATAGGTAACATTAAATATTATTTGCTAATTCTATTGAAAATATTTGCCTCAATTTTCATAAATGAGATGACCAACATGTGAAAAGCATTTAATACAGTCGTGGCACACAGTATTTTATAAGTGCTTTAGCTATTTTATAAAGGTATGAGTTGTATTCATTCATGATTTAAAAACTATGAATTTCTTATGTCTTATTTCTATAAAGAATAAACAAACTAGAGTACCTCATCCCGTATTCAATTCTCTATACCATCACATCTTCCTGGACTAGGAGTGAGATAGCAATTTTAATTTTATATTTTCTCCTAGATAACTTCACAACAATATGTGTGTGCCATCAGGTCCTGCTCATCCAATCTAGACTTAATATAATTAATTTTTTGCTAATAATGATTAGGAAATTATTCATAGCACATATATAATTCTCCATATTTCCTAACATCACACAAGATGTCAATATTTGTAATAGTCACTATTTCTAACCAGACTATCTGTAATTTAAACTCATGATCTATTAATATATTGATTAAATATAATTGATTCAATATTTGTTATTTTCTTCTTGAGACAGAATTTATTTTATTTCTTGGCTGGCTAGAATCTATAAAATGCATGACAAAAGTTTTCTCTGTATGTATAAGGAAACACTACTTCAACATGGTTTCCACGAAACATCAAAAAGGTTGGCAATGTTTTCTTTTGTTTTGGATACAAGGTCTCACTCTCACCCAGGCTGGAGTGCAGTAGCAAGATCTCAGCTCACTGCAACCTCTGCCTCCTGGGTTCAAGCAGTTCTCCTGCCTCAGTCTTCCGAGTAGCTGGGACTAAGGTTGGCAATTTTAAAATAGGGTTTCAGACTTCCGTGAGTCCACTAGTTGTTCACCAGGTCATTAGTTGATGAAAAATAAATAAATACATAATGTGTGGACATGGTTCTTTACTAAGAATAATGTTAGTTTTAAAGTTGTAGTCAAAATATATTAGAAATCCATGGCTTATAAAAACGCTTAGTACAAATTTCAAAAGCTTCTAGTATAATTTTGAAACATGTTTTTTTTGTAAGGCATGTCATGATATTACTCTTATTCTTGTGTGTGATTTAGTATGTGTTAAGATTATAAAGACAAATAAAAGTTTAAAATAAGAGGCTTAATTCTTCCTGTCGAAAATAAGGGAATTGACTTCTTGTCACCTTCCTTTTTTCTCAGAGCATATACTTTAAAAAAAAAAAAAAATTGTAGCTTTAAGTATTTTTCCTTTCTTTGAAATGAATGTCACATTTCTTTGAAATTAATGTAAATCCCTTTCAAAATGTTATAAAATTTCGGCCAGCTTTATGTTGACCCAGAAATGCCTTTCTCTAAAGCTTAAGTACCATCTCTTTGAAAGATAAACATCAGGGGAGATGACACTCCTATGTCTAAGTCTCTGTATGGAGATAGGAATCCAACTTTGGTGAACTTCTTGCTCTAAGTTGCAAAACTACCTTTTTGTTATAAAGATAAGAGAAGTTTATTTGTACTCTTGATAAAGCCAGTTGGCTGACAAAGATGGTCATTATAATTACTAGATGAAGCTGGCATCAAGTATGCATGAAAATGGTGCTGTCATGTTCTCTTATTGAAGACTAGTTATTGCTTATCTTGGAAACATTTATAAAATGGGTTGTATCTGCTTGGCTATATGTAAGGGTGCTATCTCTTTCTGTCTTTGCTATCTTAGCAGATTGCCTTGGATGCCTAGTATATTCTAGTATAAATACTAGTCAGTAATAAAAATGTTTTATTTCTCTGCTACTCTTGGGAAGAGGATTCTGGGTTCAGGAAGGATACTGTTTTGAATTACATTTCTCCAACAATCATAATTTATCATATTTTATGTGGGTCAGCCTAACACTAACTACAAAATATGGAATGTAAATATCTTCTTCCCAACACCTGAGAGAAAAAATAAAAGCACATGCTATAACTTTATCATAATGTTTGTTAGGATTGTCATACTTGTTTATTCATGAAAACAATCATCTTTGCACATATTAATGAATTAAATAATGAAAAGCATGTGACAATTGCATTTAATATGCAAAATTATCTAATGACTCTATGTGTAAAAGGGAGTAAGATAAATAAAACACAGATATTGCCATAAAATGACTCGTAGTCTTCTGAGATATTTATTCTCTTCTGAGGCATACATTCATTAACATAGTATAAGACAGTGAAAAAAGCACTATTACTCCACCTACTTTATAAAATATTTAAAAGTAATAACTAATAATTCCTGGGTAATAGTTACTTTACTAATAAAAATATGATACTCATCATTAATAAGATTTAAACAATTATACTAAAGATAAATATGCTATATATGAATTTTTTTCTTTTCTTGTTATTTTTTTGAGACAGGGTCTCACTCTGTCACTCAGGCTGGAGTGCAGTGGCACTATCTTGACTCACTGCATCCTCCATCTCCTGGGTTCAAGTTATTCTCCCACTTCAGCCTCTCAAGTAGCTGGGACTACAAGTGCATACCACCACGCCCAGCTAATTTGTGCTTTTGTTTGTTTGTTTTGGTTTTGGTTTTGGTAGAGGAGAGGTTTCAACCATGTTGGTCAGGCTGGTCTCGAACTCCTGACCTCAAGTGATCTGCCTGCCTCAGTCTCCCAAAGTGCTGGGATTACAGGCATGAGACACCATGCCTGGCCACTATTTCATATTTTAAACATATGATTTACTGCCTTTTAGATAATTTCAAAAAATAAAGTGAAATCTCTCATTTACATCATGAGACTAGTCACTAAGAACCATAATATTGGAATATTGAACACCTCATTTTCAGTAAATTTTACGCTACTGGTCTGAATAAGAGTTAAAAATCTTGCCAAATTTTGGTGATTAAAAACCAAAAACAACTTTTTCTCTAAAAATAGTACTTATTTTTGATGTGTAAAAATATTTTATTTTCTTATTAAAATATTTTATTTAATATGAAAATAGAAAAAATAAGATAAATTAATTTCTGGATTCTTAACTATTTGAAAAGTAAAGAATTGAAGTACTTGTATTCACAAAAATCATATCTTCCAAGTGTTTAATATGAGAGATGTTAAATAAGAAATCTTTACCAAAGAAACTAAAAATATTATTGCTTAGAACACATAATTAACATGATATAACTTGATGAAAAATATGTATATTAGGAGATTTTGAAAACATGGAAATAAACATGTAAGTCTTAGGCAATAGTGTTTACTTAGCATATATCCTTCAAAAAAATATAAAGTAGCAATAGAAACAAGTATGGTTTTTTTTAATCACTACGAAGATTTTGGAGAATTACATCATCAAATCAAACTCTTATATTGATTAAACTGAAATTTCAAGATTAGGATATGCTAATTTTCTTATAGCTCAAGAAGTATTTAAATAATAGAAATACAAAATTATTTTAAGAATGCGTAGCTGTTATTTTTAAAATATGTACTTATTGGTTAGTAATTTGCATCTTGTTGGCTGTTTTTCTTTGCAATCAAGATTCTAGAATAACAATTTTTTCATTTTGCAGTGTGATAAAATAGTAACAATATTCGAGAGACAAATTTCTCTTATATTGCAATTAATTTCTACTATATTTATTTTTGTTTAGCTTAAATTGCTAAGTTGTGAAATAACTACTCTCAGGTTTATAATAGTTAATATATATAATATAATAAGGTTTATAACCTGAAGAAAGAAATTTGTATTAAACTTATACACAAGCGCGCACACACACACACACAAACACATAGTGTTTTGTAGACAAAATTAGCTGTGTGATAATACATATGTTTCAATGTGGGTCTCTACACTGACACAAATTAGAGAATTAGCAAGAATTTATTTGCATGTACTATAGTTTATTTTGGAAGTAATTTCCAAAGTGAAGAAAGGAGAATCAAACAATAAAGTTTTCTTTTTTTTTTTTTTTTATCTTAATGGGTTTACACTGCCTCATCTCAAAGCATCCGGACAATACAAGTGTGTCACAGAAGAGATAAAGTGTCACTCAATGGACTTTCAGCTGTATGGCCTGCAAAATATACTTATGATGTCACTGCTTTTTTGAAATATCATTAAAAGACAGGAAAGAACATGCTTAAATTAAAACGTGAGATAATAGATTGAATCAATTTACAATAAATGATAAATGAATAGTATCAGATTCCTTCCTAGAAACAATCTTTTAAACAAGAGAGAACAGGTACGAGAAAACGGACAAAGAGGAAAAAAAGGTCAACTTAAAAATAAAGGAATATATATGACGGAGTAATTAAAAGGTAGCCTGTTTAAATGAGTCTGTGGATGCCAACAATCAAATCTATTTTAGTTCTACTGTTAAACATTTTTATCATTATACAAATATGTAGATTGCTTATTGCCTATTGTGTTAGATTTTTCAAACTCATCTGTGATTTTAGCAAGGCCTTAGTGTTTTCTTTATTTACTTTCATTATTTATTTTTTAATTGCTACATAATACTTGTAAATATTTATGAAGTACATGTCATATTTTGTTACATACATAGGATGTGTAATGATCAAGTCAAGGTATTTCAGATATCTGTCACCTTTTGTATTGTCATTTGGATGTATTGGGGTAATTTTTTCTAGGTATTTCAAAATTTAGAATACATTGTTTTACTTCACAAATATAGTACATTAGGGGTTATATTATTGATTTAAGACACTTTCATCTTACAGTTATATTATGTGAAAATGCATTAGGAGTTCCAAGAAATGATGAGTTTTATAAAATAGAAGTGTATCTATGTTATTAAAAAATTTTCCCCAACCTTATTTAGGTACGATTGACAAATAAAAACTATATATATTTAAGGTGTACAACATGATGACTTGATATACATATATGCTATGAAATGTCTTTAATTTACACGTGTATCCCCCAAGCTGCTGATTCCTGCCTTTCACTTTCTGCTTCTATGATTCTCAATACAGCAAATATTGGATGCAAACGATGCATCCTACAAAGGTCTTATATTCAGAATCTATGAGGAACTTAAACAAACTTACAAGCAAAAACCAAACAACTTTGTTAATAAATGGGCAAAGGACACAAACAGACTCTTTTCAAACAAAGACGTATATATATGGCCAACAAGCATGTAAAAAATGCATAACGTCAATAATCATTAGAGAAATGCAAATAAAAGCCACAATGAGATACCATCTCATACCAGTAAAAATGGATATTATTACAAAGTCAAAAAATAGCAGATGCGGGTGAGGTTTAGGAGAAAAGAGAACAATTAAACTGCTGCTAGGAATGTAAATTGGTTCATCCATTGTGGGAAGTAGTTTAGAGACTTCTGAAATAATTTAAAACACAATTACTATTCTACGCCACAATTCCATTATTTGGGTATACACCCAAAGGAATACAAATTATTCTACCATAAAAGCACATGCACATTTGTGTTCATTGCAGCACTACTCACAATAGCAAAGACATGGGATCAACCTAGATGTCCACCAATAGTAGACTGGATAAATAAAATGTGGTACATATACACCAGGAAATACTACTCAGACATCAAAAAGAATGAGACAATGTCCTTTGCAGCAACATGGATGGAACTAGAGGCCATTACTCTAAGTGAACTAACGCAGTAACAGAAAACCAAGTACCGCATATACTTATGTATAAATGCAAACTAAACATCAAGTACATGTGGACACAAAAAGGGATGACACTGGGGACTACTAGAGGACAGAGGGTGGAAGGAGAGTGAGGATTGAAAAGCTATCTATCAGGTACTATTCTTGTTATCTGGGAGATGAAATAATCTGTACACCAAACACCACAACATGCAATTTACCTGTATAACAAACCTGCACATGTATCCCGAAAACTAAAATAAAAGTTAAAAAAAAATACAGCTAAGGTCTCCCAAATCTCCTTCTTCCAACATGCATGCATAACTTTGAAATGTAAATGATTTTCTCCCTAAACGTAAAACCTTGACCAATGGGAAAAGGTAGACTATTATACTTCTTTCTGTTAATACTTCTTCCTGTTAATACTTAAAGAAATATTAATAAAATACTTCTTCCAGTTAATCCTTGATGCTCAAATAATTTTGGAAAACATGATATGCTTTTAAAATGTCCCAAAAGAAGTTTAGAAGGTTCCAAACGGAGTCCCAGTTTCCCTCAATAATGTGCTATTAATATTGAACTTTTATCCCTACTCATGACTCCTGGTTCTTCTCTCTTTCATTTCGGAACTACAAGAACACCTAAATTCTTGGTTTTGGCTCTATTTTTATGGTAGTAGTTGGGGAAAAGAAGATGAAACTTAAGTATTACCAGCAGTCAAATTTAGTATAAAATATACTATTTAACCCATACTTCTTAATTCAAGTATTTCCTCAAATAATTTTTCAATGTTTAGTATTATTTCTAGGTACCTACATTGCATATTTTGAATGTAAATTTGGAAATCTTTTAGATTGTTTTTGTATGATTTTATAGAGCAGCAGATTTTTTGTATTAAATCTAAGACATTTTTACAGAAAACCAAACACTGCATGTTCTCACTCCCAAGTGGGAGAAGAACAATGAGAACACATGGACACAGAGAGGGGAACATCACACACGGGAGCCTGTGGGGGGTAGAGGGTGGGGCGATGGACAGCATTAGGAGAAATACATAATGTAGATGACGGATTGATGGGTTTAGCAAACCACCATGGCACATGCACACCTGTGTAACAAACCTACACATTCTGCACATGTACCCCAGAACTTAAAGTATACATTTCCCACTTGAATAATTACAACAATTTAGAAAGTTCTGTTTTATAAAGGAATTCCTGTTCTTTTAAAAATTAAATATAGATATAAATACAAAAGTGTAGGTCACTTATTAAGAACGATTATGGAGTTGGACAATGTGTAACAAGTGTTTTCAGACGAATCTTTGCCTTAGTAACCCTTATTATTGTTTGTTCTTAACATTGGATTAAGATATATGAAATGTTACTAAGTGCAGTGGCAAGGGAGAGAGATCATTTGAATAAATTATTTCCAACTAGTCATATATATATGAATTATATATGTGTATATATATGCATATATATATACGTGTGTGTGTGTGTGTGTGTGTGTATTTTTTTGAGACAAGATCTCACTCTGGTCCCTAGGCTGAGTACAGTGGTGCATGATGGCTTACTGATTCCACGGACACACAGGCTCAATAGATTTTCCTACCTTAGCCATCCCAGTAGCTGGGACTACAGGTGTGTGCTACCACACCCCTTCTTCCTGCTGTTTTTTTTGTTTGTTTGTTTTTTGTTTTTTGTATTTTTGTATTTTTAGTAGAGATGGGGTTTCACCATGTTTTCCAGGCTGGTCTCAAACTCGTGGGCTCAAGTGATCCACCAGCTTCGGCTCCCCAAAGTGCTGGATTACAGAAATGAGCCATTGAGCCCATCCCGCTCAACTAGCGTTATATTTAAAAATTTTGACTTCTTCTATAGATTTTCGATGGTTATAAATCCTGATGATAAAACTAGTAACCACTTCTTTTTGAGAACATATGCTGTATGGTGCATTCACAATGCCTTATTGCAAGTTATTTACTAACTGCTTTTCCAGATAGAATGTGCTGTCACTCTGTCCTGTTACTGTAACAATTCTTGCCCACATCACTTATCCTAACTTATATCGTATTGCACATTAATGAGTTTATTTAATTATTTTGTATTTCCTCGGAGCTATAGTCTCAATTCCTAGATCTATGTATGGGAATTAGTAAATACTGAATTAATATTTCTTATTTAAAAGACTGAATGAATTGACACCAAAATATTGTTAATATGTCAATTTCTCAGTGAAAAAATTCATCTTTTGAGCAGTTAAACTAATTGCTTAAATCCACTCTGCTCACAAAAGCAGAGAAATGACTTGATACCAGGACTAATAAGATCTAATATTAAATCTAGGATTTTTTACTACAGTCTTCTGTCTCCAAGTTGTAGCCATATGCCAAGAAGTGGTCTTAGTCTATAGAGACTTTTTAATGTGCTTGTGCATGTGATGGGGGAGGGCACCTGAAGAATATCACATTTGCTGCCCAGATCTCTGGCCCACTTAGACCTAGCTCACAATTAAATGAAGATCCTCAAAGTAAAACAGAAACTTTATAAAATGCAATGTACTTTATGTTAAGAATACCTACTGTGATCTTTCCTAAAATGTGAAGCTGAATGAATATTTTATTAGACATTTTAAAAAGAAGCTTACAGTAACAGGGGTCTGGCATATGCTCTGTCAAAGAAATAGTAATATAGATGACACTGAGACACTTACATTGTAAAATATTCATGACAATATAAGTATGTATTAAGAAGTTGAAATTATAAAAACTTCTTGTAGTGGAAATGCATCCTCTTTTCTCACTTAAGAAGCCTATACAATGTGATGGTCACAACTTCCTTGTTCTTTAACGAGTCCTTTTGTTATATGCATACATATTCACATTACATTTCCCATTCCTAGGAATTCTTCTGCATATATATTTTCCCGAACTCAAACAACTAGTCTGGAGTAAAGCTTTTCAAGATCCTTTGCAGACAGACTTAATAATTTCTTCTTTCAGTTCAGCAGAGTTTCTTCCATGACTGTGTCAACCCCATTGGTATTTATTTCCATCCGTGGTATTTATTTCCATCCATGCTATTTTATGCTCCCCAATGCCTACTGTCATCTCATATCTTCCATTTTTGTTATTCATACCTGACCTATAGCAAGTATATTCTTCCATTCTAAACCAAAAAATGAAATTGTCCTTTGGAGAAATTTTGGTCATTTCTGAATTGAGAAAAAGTGAAAAGATGACAAATAGATTAGCTCAATAGGTCAATAGTTCAAAAATAAAGTACAAAATCATACAATATCCTTTAGACAGAAAGAGGGAGGCGGGAGACAGAGAAAGAGAGAGAGAGAGTATAAAGCGGTGTGTGGATAGAAATGTTTATGCTTTCACATACAGGTATTAAAGAAAAAAAAAAAAAAAAAAACCTTTGAGAAGGGGAAAATAAGGCTGTCAGGGGAAAAAATTCTGAAAAGTAATGAGAATTTTCACAGTGTCCAGGCTTAACATGTTTGGAAATAATTGTACAGGGAAGCGGTTCCTTCATTAGTATGCCAAATATAATTCAGAAAGGAAACCATAAAGCTTAATTAATTTTGCAAACATTTTAAAAATCCTTAAAAAAATTCATATATGGACCAATATTTCATATAGAATCTAAAAATTATCATATTTTTTCTCATATTTTACCAAAGTTTTCCTCATATTTGATCAATGTTTGAATAAAGTGTCCACTCAGGATATTTTTTTCTTGTGTTTATAGCATTCAAGGTTATATTTTAACTTAAGTCATTGTGGAAATGTAGGGCATATTTATATCATTCACTTAATATTTTTGAACCTTGTTCCATTGAAACTATCCACTTGAAGTCATTGTTTTCATTTTAGAAATACAACATTTCTAACATACCCTACCTCACAAATGCTAACATTTATTCTGGGTCACTTGAGTACAGATGTTTGAGGACAGCTTGTAAAACATGATTAAACCCTGTCTCTACAAAAAAATACAAAATTAGCCAGGTATCGTGGCACACACCTGTAATCCCAGCTACTCTGGAGACTGAGGAGACTGAGGCTGGGAAATCAATTGAGCCTGGGAGGTCGAGGCTGCAGTGAGCCATGTTTGCACCACTGCACTCCAGCTTAGGTAATAGAAGAAGACCCTGTCTCTATTAAAAAAAAAGAAAAAGAAGATTTATTTTGGGATACAATGAATTTAAGTGAGTAGCATGTGGGCAGAAACCTAAAATAGAAGAGTAGAGAATTTGATCTAGTTTGACTTGGGTTCTTTGTATTTTTATGTCCTTTGCAGGGACATGGATGAAACTGGAGACCATTATTCTCAGCAAACTGACAGAAGAACAGAAAACCAAACACCGCAAGTTCTCACTCCTAAGTGGGAGGTGAAAAATGAGAACACATGGACACAGAGAGGGGAATATCACACACCAGGGGGCCTGTCGGGGGGTGGAGGGTGGGGTGATGGGCAGCATTAGGAGAAATACCTATTGTAGATGACGGACTGATAGGTGCAGCAAACCACCATAGCACATGAATAGCTATGTAATAAACCTGCACATTCTGCACATGTATCCCAGAACTTAGAGTATAATAAAAAAGAATTAAAAATATAATAAGATCCAAGCACCTCCTACTATGTGAAATGTTTAATCACAAACCAGTCTTTGTGTTGCCCTCAAGTCATAATTATAATGTACCTTTATTACGTGAAGTACATATTGCTTTACACAGATACACTGAGCAAAAGCATACTTATATGGCAATTGACAAACTAATCTCAAAGTGGCCCCCACTACTAAATGCTGAACGTTTCTCATCTTGTTTCGTGTGTGTGATGAAATAAAGGACAAGGGAATCAGGAAATACGAGTTCTCATCCTGGTTACATCATTGGCATCATCAAATCCCCTTCTCTGGACCACAGTTTTCTCATCTGAAAAATAAAAGAACTTGGACTAGCTGCTTTTCAATGTCCTTTTCTTCATACTTTTATAACTCTTCCTGTTAAGGTCTTATTTTAAAAATAAGAAATGAAAAGTTTACATTTATGATAAATTCCTTAACGGATATTTTGGAAATTTTATTAGTTGCAGTTATTTCTGCAATTATTATAGCAAATAAAGTAGAATAAGATAAACTCAATATTAATAAGGTGGCTCACTATGTTAAATAAAAAAAAAAGTTATTGGGCTAATCTTATTCTACATTTGTTTGTGTGTGTGTGGTTTTTTTTTTTTTTTTTTTTTTTGAGAGGGAGTCTCCCTCTCTTGCCTGGGCTGGAGTGCAGTGGCCGGATCTCCGCTCACTGCAAGCTCCGCCTCCCGGGTTCACGCCATTCTCCTGCTTCAGCCTCCCGAGTAGCTGGGACTACAGGCGCCCGCCACCTCGCCCGGCTAGTTTTTTGTATTTTTTAGTAGAGACGGGGTTTCATCGTGTTAGCCAGGATGGTCTCGATCTCTTGACCTCGTGATCCGCCCGTCTCGGCCTCCCAAAGTGCTGGGATTACAGGCTTGCGCCACCGCGCCTGGCTATTCTACATTTGTGAAGGAAAAAAAAATGGTACAGTTTTTGTTTTCCCTGTACTGGAGCTTGTCCTTCTCTTTTGAAGAGAGATGCTTCTTAACTCTCAGCAGCATACGTGCTTGTGTAACTTAACAGATGACAAGGGCAATTCCCCTGCAATTCTGTGCATTTTTAGCAATGCAAAATTTTAATTGATGATAATTCTAGGCATCAGAAGTGTTATTTTGTCTTTAGGACACCTTAATAAAAAGAAATAAAAAAATTGTCATACTTTATAATAGTTACCATATGTGCTATAAATTTATGATAATGTATTTCTCCCATTATGTGTCTACATTTCCTGAATAAATGTAACAGTAAACTTAAATAAAAAGTCACATGTTTATGCTAAGCTTTACATATTCACAATGTATTTCTCTTATGTAAATTCATAGACAAAAAGTAGTTTGGGAACATTAGAATGTAAAATTACAACAGAAATCCAGTAAATACTTATGGGAGTTTTTTGTTCTTGAATGAACAGCAAAGTGAATGAGCATATTCCTCTCCATTACACTTTCCTTAATTTAATTCCTCTCTCATTTATTTATCCATACATAAAATACTACAAATATCATGAGTTCATTTATTATGAAGGTAAACTGAGGTTAACTACTAGTTTTTTATTTCCTAAAAAGTTCACTTTTTATAGTTTGTATTCCTAATTATGACTTTTAATTTATGTAAGTGATATTTTTAGAAAATAAGTGGTTAATATGTGACTGTATACAACTCCTGGCATCTCATTTAACTCAATTCATTATGTACACTGTATGGGCATTATGGACTAGTTAGGGAGTATGGTTAGTATAGAATATATAAAAATAAACGACACAATCTCTGCCCTCACTGTGGTCAAGTCTTGAGTTTAAACACATGTAAATACGTGCATATAAAATATAAACACAGACTTCATTTACTCAGTAGATAATATTTAAGCAACTATGATGTACTGAGCAAGCAGTTAGCAAGATATTGAGGATATAGATGAAAACAACAGGCTCTCTCTACTTATAATTAGGTATAAATGGAGTGCTATCCATGTAAATGAATAATTAATGCAGCATAATGCAGAAAGAAAGAGAGGCATATATAGATATGGTAAAACTGATCCCAATTTTAATTCTAAAGGAAGCATTTGTTGCTTGTGAAGATAAATAGTTTCAGGCCCAAACAGCTTCCAAACAAAACTAAGAAGTTTCTGATAACTTTTATAAATAATAGTTTCAAAGCAGTGCTAACAGAGGATACATAAAGCTGTAGTGACTTAAGATATAAAATGAAAAGATATTAAATTAAAAATGTGTTTCCCTTTAATTAACCTGGTAGTAAAGTATTGAGTTTTCAAAATTTTATTTTCTTTATTGTTTTCTTTTTGAAACAGGAAGCAAGCCATCAACTTGTAATACAGGCATAGGTAGAGTCACAGAGAAGCTAATGAACCTTAAGTTTCAGGATTCCTCACTTCCATAGGTTTATTGCATGACACTTTGACTAATTTTATATTATTTGTTAAAGCAAAGCCCCAAATAGTGCAAATTTCAAAGCCTTCAATACCCTGGGTTCTCTTTTGTTTCACAGTTACATTTGTTAAAAAGTTTGTTAAAAATAAATACCAGCGCTTTGATTAGGAAACCAAATAGGAAAAGAGAAAGGAGGGAAACTAAGCAGAACAAAACAATTATAGATTAGAATTTGCAGTTTTCTACTAAGAGATTTGTCAAGTTATTTGTTTTTAAATTGTATTATTATCATTATTTTCAGCAGAGAGGGCAGGAATAGGGATAATAGATTTAATAGACTTAAGTCACAATTCAAATATCACATTCTTATAAAGGCTACTCCCTGTTCACTACCTATGATAGAATCTTCTCTGCTGGTCCATTCAATCTTATCATTGCCAAGAACTATGAACATTCTAAGACTTTTCCCTAGTGGCAAACTATCAAGCAAACCTGCCATAGTTTCCTGGTTGTTAGCAGAGAAATGTGGATCAGAGACAAAGGTCTTTATTACTGCAGATCAAGCAGCATGAACTTCATGCCTTCATTTATTCCCCTTGAGAGGACAACGTGGAAAAGCCAGGTGGATGCCACAAAAGCAGTAGGTTTTTGTCAAAGCGAAAATTAAAAATTAGAACCAAAAACCAAAAAAACAAAAAACATACCCACAAAACCAATCTTAGGAAACGTCAATACTTTAAAGAGGCCCTCGCAGACAAATCTGCCGAAAGCCTGACTTAGAAGGAGACATTATTTAATTATTTTGGAGGGCAGAAAATCTGTCCTTGCCCTGGAGAAAGACTCTGTTTCCCATATTGACTTGCTATGGAAGGTTGAAATGATAGTATATAAAGGAAACCTTCAATACTGTACACAGATGATATACAGACACGTGAAAATCCAATAGAGAATTCTCTATCAGAAATCATCAACACTTTGTAATTTCCTTTGCCTGAGAATTTAAAAGTTTCTACAAACTTAGGGGAAGATTGAGTGTTTCCACAGCAAGAAGTGGCCATCAAAGTCTGTTTAGTTATTCAGTGACAAGCCATCTCAGTAAGCATGCTTTAGCAAGCTTACTAATCTGTGGCAACCCTTTGCTTCTGAAAGTCAGACCATCGGAATGAATTATGTCTAATAATCTCACCTCTGAGTGGCAAACAGTGAACAATCACCTTATCTGAGTAACCATGCTTCACTTCTTACACAGATTACGTTGACTCTGTTATATCCCCAAAAGCCCTCTAATCACTGAACTCATATCCTTTTAACATTACATAAGATCAGCAGTCTGCTGTCTTCAAGGAGACTGTAGCTGATTAGCATATATCTCTCCAGAGGCAATAAATGTCCCATGTCTTTTTATTTCAGATAATGCATAGTGGTGCCATCACTTTATGACATTTGTTAACTCATTCATTCACTTACTTATATTAATTTAGTATCTATTTTCACTCCCTAGATTGTAGTTCTATGAGAATGGAGTTCTCATCTGTCTTATTGGCTACTGTGTTCTTAACTAGTTTATTTTCAAGCCCAGAGTAGGCTATCCATAAATATTGATTGAAAGGCTTAATTAATTAAATAATTCAATGTTGAAGGTTGGTAAGATGTGGGACAAAAAATAAATTACATCAATTAAAGGTATAGTAGCTGCTCACACTCTAGTCTACATTGAGAGGTATGTGAAAATAGGAGAGCCTAGAAAACTAAAAAGCATTCGGGAAAGTCTAAACTCATGATAAAATATAAGACGACAGTTGAAAATGAGGAAAGATGAAAAAACTGGTGAGAAAATAAGGCATTTGAGATGATCACTTTAAGGCTTAAGTGGTTGGCAGAATCTGGAATAGTGTTGCCCAACCAAACTCTATGCAAGAATAGAAATAGCCTTATATGGCTACTGAGAACTTGAAACAACTCTAGAGTTCTGTCCGGAATTGGTTCCTTCCTGTGGGTTCTTGATCTTGCTGACTTCAAGAGTGAAGCCAGCAGGGCACAGTGGCTCAGGCTTGTAATCCGAGCACTTTGGGAGGCCGAGGCAGGCAGATCGTGAAGTCAGGAGATCGAGACCATCCTTGCTAACATGGTGAAACCCCGTCTCTACTAAAAATACAAAAAATTAGCCGGGTGTGGTGGTGGTCACCTGTAGTCCCAGCTACGCGGGAGGCTGAGGCAGGAGAATGGTGTGAACTGGGAGGCAGAGCTTGCAGTGAGCCAGGAGTATGCCACTGCATTCCAGCCTGGGTGACAGAGCAAGACTCTGTCAAAAAAAGAAAAAGAAAAAGAGAAAAAAAAAGAGTGAAGCCACAGACCCTCATAGTGAGTGTTACAGTTCTTAAAGATGGTGTGTCCGGAGTTTGTTCCTTCAGATGTTCAGATGTGTCTGGAATTTCTTCCTTCCAGTGGGCTCATGGTCTTGCTGACTTCAGGAGTGAAGCCGCAGACCTCCGCAGTGAGTGTTACAGCTCATAAAGGTAGTGCAGACCCAAAGAGTGAGCAAGATTTAATGTGAAGAGCGAAATAATAAAGCTTCCACCGCGTGGAAGGGGACCCGAGTGAGTTGCCACTGCTAGCTTGGTGGCCAGCTTTTATTCCCTTATTTGGCCCTGCCCACATCCTGCTGATGGGTTCATTTTACAGAATGCTGATTGGCCCATTTTACAGAGTGCTGATTGGTCCATTTACAAGCCTTCAGCTAAACACAGGGAGCTGATTGGTGCATTTTTACATAGTGCTGATTAGTGCATTTACAGTCCTTTAGCTAGACACAGAAAGCTGATTGGTGCATTTTTACAGAGTGCTGATTTGCTGATTGTGAATTTACAATTCTTTAGGTAGACAGAAAAGTTCTCCAAGTCCCCACTTGATCCAGGAAGTCCAGCTGGCTTCACCTCTCAATCCCCCCTCTAAACAGAACACTCCAACTACTGCTGGGAATTAGGCAATGACTGCTCTAGCTACTTCCTGCTGGATAGGGGCAAATAAGGGGGCCAGTAATTGTAGTGTCCTCCAGAGGAAAACTCTTTAGGCCAGTGAAAGGGCCAGCGGTTCCAACTGGGGTCCTCAGTAGAAGTTGTTAGTTGAGTCCATTTGGGGTTCCTGTTGTAAGATCATCTGTAGCTTGATGGCCTTGATCCTAGAGGAAACAAATTTGACAAGGAGGTTAAAAATGCAGGACCCGAAGGCAAGTAATAGCAAGATGGCTGTCACAGAAGCTAGAAAGGGGAGAAGTCAAGTCGCCCATCTCCAGAGGTTGGTATAAGAGTTTGAAAGGCATTGTCTGATTTCAGAAAACTTTTCCTGTGAACGCCAGGCAGAATCTCATACTATCCCTGACTGGTTAGTGTAAAAACAACACTCTTCCCCTAAGAAGGTGTAAAGTCCTCCTTTCTCGGCAGTGAGGAGGTCTAGGTCTCGGCAGTTTTGGAAAGTCGCTGCTGCCAAAGAGTCTATTTGGGATTGTAGAATAAGGATAGATTTTGTTATTTGTCATAAAGTGTCTGAGAAATCCTTTGAGAGTTTGTGGTAGCAGGATAATGAGGTAGGTAAACCTGCTATTCCAGTTTCTGTAGCAGCAGCCATTCCTAACCCTATAAGTAGGGGTATTAGTTTTATGGCCCTGCGCTGGTGGACTTGAGCTTTGAGGGGCACAGATAGGGTCTGATTTCCATAAGATTAGAAGTTAGGATAATACATGTTACACTGTTAACTTTTTAAGCAAACTTTACTTTTGTTGAAAACCTTGTAAGGTTGGGATTTCAATTTTTCTTTGCTATTAATAAAACCTCGTTCAGTCCATATTAACTTAGAATTGGTATAGATGACTCCTTCCTGATTCTGTAAGTACTTTAACGTTTAGCTGAGTGCAAACAAGTACTTTAACGTTTAGCTGAGTGCAAACAGCTCAGACGTTTGAGCAGACCAATTATTAGGCAATCTTTCTAACTGCTTCTACAACAGTTTCCTTATCACTTACTGAATACCCATTTTTTTTTTTTTTTTTTTTCCTTAATCGCCTGGGAGGAATGATCTATCATTCTGTCCTGAAGGGAGTTCCTCTTAGGTCTGGTCGGACCTTTGTATGGTAATTGATTAAGATTTAGATCCCCTGTTAGGAAACCTGCTGGGTTAAGGATTTTTGATAGGAAGGCTATGGGTTGTCAGTGGCCTCAGTGCTTTTGTCCTACGCCCTTGTTTACACTGACAAGGTGTTACTGGAGTGTTATAGGGTTACAGAGAAGACCTTCAATGATCAATTATAGGTTTAAATTTACCCTGGCTTTTAAAGGAATAGGATACACTGTTTTTTCTTTACTATTTCCATCTCTCTTTCTTTCTCTCTCTAACTACTTCTTTGTCTCTCTCTTTCTGACTCCCTCATTGTCTCTTCCTCTTTCTCTTTCCTTCTGTCTTTGACTTTCTGCCTCTCTGTCTGTTCCTCTCTCTGTCTCTCTCTTTGACTCCTTCTTTGTCTCTGTCTCCTCCTCTCTCTCTCTCTCTCTCTGACTTTCTATCTGTCTGTCTCTCTTTCCTTTCTGCTGGTCTTTCCTTGCCTCTGCCAGCCACTTATGCTGCTGTTTTCCCCTCTCCTTCCCCTTTTTAATGGCTTCGGCAGTGTAAGACTGCCACCTCCTTGGATTTTTGCACTGCGTGCAATAAATTCATGGTTTCCTTGTGACATTTAATGGGGGTTCCCCCAGATGTTTGGACCTGCCTTTCTTTCCATATTGCAGCATGGGCATATAGGATTAGATAAGCATACTTGCTATCTGTATACACATTTATTCTTTTTCCTTTTCCTAGTTGTAAGGCTTGGGTAAGTGCCACCAGTTCTGCTAACTGGGCGTTGGTCCCTGGAGGAAGAGGCTTATTTTCAAGTACAGTTACATCACTAATTATGGCATAACCTGCCCTTCATATCCCATTCTCCACAAAGGAACTTCCAACGGTATATAGGTTAAGATCAGGATTAGCTAAGGGGACTTCTAAGAGATCATCTAGAGTGGCATAAGTCTGGACAATAATTTGTTGGCAGTCATGCTCGATTGGTTCCCCATCCTCTGGGAGAAAAGTGGCAGGGTTGAGGGCTATGTGCATACTTGAAGCACTGGTTCTTCAAGGAGTAGTGCCTGGTATCTAAACAGGCGGTTGTCTCATAGCCAAAAACTTCCTATGGCACCTAGTATGCCATTTACATCGTGAGTAGTCCAGACAGTGAGATCCTTTCCTTGTATTATTTTGATAGCCTCTGACACTAAGATGGCCACTGCCACAACTACCCATAAACAGTGAGGCCAGCCTTTTGCTACAGCATTAATTTTCTTACTTAGGTATGCCACTGGTTGTGGGGTTGTCACATGAGTCTGAATAAGGACTCCAAGAGCTATCCCTGCTCTCTCTGTGATGTATAAACAGAAGTTTTGTCCTGTGGGAAGGCTTAAAGCTGGAGCTTGTACTAGGGCCTGCTTTAAGGTTTTGAAAGCCATTTCTGCCTCTGGTTTCCATTCCACTAGATGAGTATTTGCCTTCTGGGTCTCCTTGATTAGAATATAGAGGGGCCTGGCTATCTCGCTGCATCCAGGGATCCAGTCAGGACAAGCTGGTGATTCCAAGGAAACCCCACAGCTGTTTTAATGTCTTAGGGCAAGAATAAGCCAGTATAGACTGTACTCATTCCTTGCTGAGGATCCTTGTCCCTCAGTCTAAGACTGGGCCTAGATATTTGACCTGCTGTAGGCAAAGCTGGGCATCCGACCTAGATGCCTTGTACCCTTGATTAGCTAGAAAGTTCAAGAGATCTAGAGTAGCCTGCTGGCATGAGGCTTACAAATTTGTAGCTAAAAGTAAATCATCCACATACTGAAGGACCAGAATGCCTGGACTTGAGAAGTGCCCTAGATCTTGGGCCAGTGCCCGACCAAACAGAGGGCTTGTTTAGGGCTATCCCTAAACCCTTGGGGCAAGGCTGTCCATGTAAGTTGGGACACATGATCTGTGGAATTCTCAAAGGCAAAGAGAAACTGGGAGTCAGAGTGCAGGGGAATATAGAATAAAGCATCCTTGAGGTACAGAACAGTGAACCATCCTTCTTCCTCTGGTATTTGAGAGAGCAAGGTATAGGGGTTGGGTACAACTGGATATAGAGGAATTACTGCCTCATTGATGATTCTAAGATCTTACACTAGTCTCCACTGACCATTTGGTTTTTGCACTCCTAGAATTGGGGTGTTGCAGGGACTGCTGCATTTCCTTACTAAGACTTGAACTTTTAAATGTTTGACAATATCCTGTAATCCTTTATGAGCTTCAGGCCTTAAGGGATATAGCCTTTGATAAGGAAAAGTGGTGGGGTCTTTTAGCCTGATTTGGATTAGGTTGGTTTTTTTTTCATCCTTCCAAATTGTCCTTCCAATGCCCAGAATTCAGGGTTGATTCCCTCCTCAAGTAGGGGACAACAAGTAGGTAACTTGTTCTCCATATTCATGTAAATAATAGCTCAAGCTTTGGCTAATATATTCTTCTCTAATAAGGGCGGGGGACTTTCAGGCATAACAAGAAAGGCATGTGAAAAGAACAAAGTCTCCCAATTACATCTGAGGAGGTGGGAGAAATACCTGGTTTCAGACTGTCCCAGGATTCCTCGGATGGTAACGGACCTTGAGGACAGCTGTATAGGACAGGAGATTAACACTAAGAAAGCTGTGCCAGTGTCCAGGAGAAAGTCAATTTCCTGGCCATCAATGGTTAAATGTACCCAGGGCTCAGTGAGGGTGATGACATGAGCTGGTGCTTGCCCCGGGCACCCTCAGTCCTGTTGTTGGATCACCTGGTTGGGGGCTTCTGGCCCAGAGAAACTTTGTCCTCTGGGGCAGTGCACCTTCCAGTGATTGCATCGGGATAGTGGCCATGGGAAAGGGAGCAGCTTGTTTCTTGTTGGACAATCTTTTTTAAGGTGTCCTTGCAAACCACACTGATAACAAGCCCTACTGGGTGATTGGCCTGCTCTATTTTCTGTCCTCTCTGAACCACTAAAGTTTGTTTGTCTGAGGGCCATGGCTAAGGCTGCGGCCTTTCTCTGATCTCGCTTTTCTTTTTGGACCTGTTCCTCTTGGTCCTATTAGAGAACACTGAGGTTGCCAGGTTTAATAATGCCTCCAGATTTTGTTCAGGGCCCAGGGCTCACTTTTGGAACTTTCTCCTGATATCTGAAGCTGATTGGGTAATAAACTTCTCTTTTAGAATCAAGTGAGTAGGGTGACAGGGGAGTATATTTTCTTAAGGCCTCCCATAACCGCAAGAGGAAGGCAGAAGGATTTTCTTCCTTTCCCTGAGTTATGGTGGACATCATTGAATAATTCATGGGCTTTTTCCTAATTCTCCTTAGTCCTTCTAGAACACAGGTCAACAGATGTTTGCGACTCTAGTCCCCACGATCTAAGTCGAGGTCCCAGTAGGGATCCATACTGGGAATGGCTTGCTGACTGGTAGAGAATCTGTCCCTTTTTTCAGCTGTCATTCTATCATTTACTTGACTAAGATAGCAAGTATCTCCAAACTCTCAGGCTGCAGCTAAAGCGGCATTCTTTTCATTAATGGCCAGGGTTGTTCTAACAATAGCATGGCATCTCTCCAAGAGAGATCAAAGGTTTGCCCTAGACCCTGTAGGACATCTACATACCTATCAGGGTCATCTGAAAACTTCTCCAGATCTACCATGATCTGCTTTAAATCAGAGAGGGAGAAGGGGACGTGTACCAGGGTTGGGCCAAATTCCCCTTCCGCTATAGCTTGAAGGGGACACAACCAATAGCCTCTGGGTTTTTGTGGTCCTTTGGAGATTTCTTTACTTGTTTCCTTCTGGGCAGGGGGGATTAGAGGAGGCTTATCATTAATAGGAAAGGGAGCTATAGGAGGCTAGGATATGGAGGTAAGCTGAGAGGTCCTCCTGTGGGATGTAAATTGCAAACTTTGCATAGTTGTGGATTCATCTTCAATGAAAAGAAAGCTTGGACATAAGGTATTTCACTACATTTGCCTTCCCTCTTACAGAAAAGGTCAAGCTGTAGGATAGTATTGTAATTCATACTTCCCTCAGGTGGCCATTTTTCCCCATCAGAGAGAGAATATTGAGGGCAAGTCATAGTGCAGAAAAAAATGTGCCACCTCTTTTTCAGGGTTTGCCGGTCAAATTGGTCTCAGTGGCTTAGGATGCATTTCAAGGGTGAGCCTGTTGATGTCTGAGTATTTCCCATCTGAAAGACAAAACCGCCCACAATTTTGGTTTGTTTGTTTCTCCCCTTGCCCAAGAACCCACAACAGTCTCTGGACCCTGCTGATCAGAATAGTTGCACTCACTGACACAGCAGCAGAAACACCTCTTGCCCAAGAACCCGCAATGGTCCCTGGATCCTGCTGATTGGAATAGTTGCGTTCACTGAAGCAGCAGCAGAAACACTAGTTTTCCTCCTAGACCACAAGGAGGACCATGGAATGTCGGATTTAGTGGTCTTTACTGACACATTCTCAAAAACCTGCACCCTTATCTGTCCTCCTAGACCACAATGAGGACTGAGAAAAGTTGGATTTAATGGCCCTTACTGACACATTCTTGAAAACCTGCTACAGTCCTAAGCATTCTCCTGTTAGTATTTACCCATGTCCTATGAAGATGCTATGCCCCCAAAATGAAGTGGAGGGCCATACCCTGATGGAGGGAAGGGATCTCCAGGGTTGGAAAAGTGATGCCTTTTGTCCTCACTTATATGAATAGGAAGAATATCACATCTGAGGCTCCCCATATCCTAGCTTCAGGAATAGGTTTTGTTAGGACTGCTTGTCTGAGGAGAGGTCCTAAAATTCCAGAGAGTCCTCCCTACAGTGGGGCTTTGGGCAAAAATAATGTCTTTCTGATTGGTGAGCCCAGGTGCCTAAAGAGGGGAACAGAGTCCTAAAATTTACACTATAAATCATTTTTATAGGAGAAACTAGAAAAGCACCAGAGACAAGGAGTGGTTTTTAGAAGTGGGACTAGCCTTGGAGAAGAGAGGCAAGAGGAAGTTTATCTGACAGGTGTTAGGACCCAGGAGGCAATGGTCAGGATAGATAGAATAGATGGGCGAGTCTACTTGGGCGACATGACTTTGAGAGTTCCGCTCGTGGCCACAAGGTCAACCAACTTGTTGTCCGGACCCTGGAGCTGAATGGCTTTCCTCTCTGTCGACCTTCGGCTCAGCCCAGAGGTACAGGAAAAGTGGAAGCTGGTTCCAGGAAAACCAACACTCCCAACTCTGAAGAGTTGGTGGTTGCTAGAGAACCCTTTCCCAGAAAGTCTGACACCCATGTCTTAAGTCTGGCAGCCATGCTAGTCGCTTTCAACTGGCTGTCAGGTGCCTAGTATTTAGCCCCTGAATTCTAAGGAAAAATAGGACAGAACAGCAAGCAAAAGGGGTCTGCTGGTACTCACTGCTTGGCAATAGTCCCATCTGGGTCGCCAAAATGTATCTGGAATTGGTTCCTTCCAGTGGGTTCTTGGTCTTGCTGACTTCGAGAATGAAGCTGAAGCCCCTCATGTTGAGTGTTACAGTTCTTAAAGATGGCGTGTCTGGAATTTGTTCCTTCAGATGTTCAGATGTGTACAGAGTTTCTTCCTTCCAGTGAGTTCGTGGTCTTGCTGACTTCATGAGTGAAGCCGCAGACCTTCACAGTGAGTGTTATAGCTCTTATAGGTGGTACATCCAGAGTTGTTTGTTCCTCCTGGTGGGTTTGTGGTCTCACTGACTTCAGGAGTGAAGTCACAGACCTCTGCAGTGAGTGTTACAGCTCATAAAGGTAGTGCAGACCCAAAGAGTGAGCAGCAGCAAGATGTATTGTGAAGAGTGAAAGAACAAAGCTTCCACCATGCGGAAGGGGACCCAAGCATGTTGCCACTGCTGGCTTGAGTGGCCAGTTTTAATTCTCTTATTTGGCCCTGCACCCATCCTGCCTATTGATCCATTTTACAGAGTGTTGATTGGTAGATTTACAATCCTTTAAGTAGACACAGAGCACTGATTGGTGCATTTTTACAGAGTGGTGATTGGTGACTTTACAATTCTTTAGGTAGACAGAAAAGTTCTCCAAGTCCCTACTCGACCCAGGAAGTCCAGCTGGCTTCACTTCAGAGGGACTGAGGGTCTGATTTTTAAATTTAATTAAATTTAATTAATTTAAATCAAATTCAAATAATTATATATAGCTAGTAAGCTAGTGTATTCAACAGCACAGATCTAGAGAATCTTTAACATTTCTGTGTTGGGGTCCCTTTGAAGGGCTGACAAAAATTCTGGATTTCATTTATACAATTTTGCCTCTAGAGTGAAGACATGAAAAAAAAGGCTGTTGAACTACAGTGGAGATATTATTGGTGCAAACAAGGTAATGGAATGAAGAAGTCTATATAGGAATTATCAGTGATATTGACATAGAAATCGCATAAAATGATGGAAGAAATTACGCTCCCAATGTTTCTCAATTCTGCTTTTTGGTGTTCATTTCTTAGTACAATAATAGCATTTTAACCTTGTGTCTTAGGCTCTGCTGTCCACAGACCCAGGCTAAGAGACCAGGTGTGTGCAAAGAGAGGTTCTAGAAAGTAAGCCTTCATTATGGGATTTGGCAAATGGAAATGGATTTATCCCCATTTTATTAGCAGTAAAACCCTATGGATAAGGATAAATGAGGCGGTGTTGATCCCTGAAATTCAGTGATATAACTGGTGAAACACAAAGAGTTTCTTCCACAAATACATTCAAATATCATCATACAGAAAAAATCAGAAATTTTCCATCTTCCTGAAACCAAGAAATGGACACATTTAAAGATGATTAGAGGATTGAATTATGTGCAATAATTAGTAGGAAGGGCAAATCATACAACAATTAAAAATTTTGGAATTTTCAACAGCCATTTTTAAATTTTCAGTCAAAAATTGTACATATTTATTGTGTAAAACATGATGGTTTGAAATATATATACATTTTGGAATGGCTCAGTCAAGCTAATTAACACGTTCATTACTTCACATACTTATCATTTTTTGTAGTGAAAACACAAAATCCACAGTCAACAATTTTCAAAAAGGAAAGTTCTTTAGCAGGAGCACATAACTTAAGTGAAAGAGAATAGATTGAGTGAATTGTACAAAACAAACTGGTCAAAGACTTGAAAGTGGAAGTTTTCAGTGAAATACTTTGCAGCTACATTAAATATGTTGACATGATGATTCAACTTTTTGGTGGGAAGGCATAAGTGATCATTCAACTGTGTAAGTGAATAAGTATATACAGTGGCATGATGAGCCTGTTAACTTTAAGCACACTGTGAGGAGATTTTTGGGAGTTTGGAGGCAATCATTTGTAAGTATACTACAAAGAGCTTTGGGAAAAAAAATGGTAATGTTTGTTTATATGACTTCCAAATGCTCCAGTATTAGCAGAGAAATGCTGAGTTGATCAATTATGTTAAAACTCAATTTTAAAAGTAAATTCATTTTGGGATTAATTCAAATACTTTCACAAGTTCATCTTTTCTTTCTTTTTTTTTTTTTTTTTTTTTTTTTTTTTTTTTTTT